>NW_012116477.1:208404-223566 GCF_000951035.1 Colobus angolensis palliatus
TGTAGGTCCCTGGAATGCCAGGAACGGGTCCCTGAATGTTAGGCCCCCATCTACACAGACATACTCACAGAACTTACACACATACATATGCTGAACAGCCCCCAAAGAAAGGGGAGTGATAGAAACCCCAGAGAATTTCGAAGAATACAAAAGGAAAGCGTGCTGGAACTTGCTCCCTGGGTAGAACTCAAAGAGGTGGTTGTGGACACACTCTTAGTTATAGAACTGGGCCTGGGGAAGTTCCCAATACATAGGCTTGTCCAGACCAGTGTGCCCAGAGTGGCCTTTTTCTCTCTTTCTCTGTGTGATCAGAAATAACGCAACACGACCAAGAGAGCAGGTGGATGAACTGGGTCAGAATATGCAGAATGCAGGGCCATACATGTGAAATGTGCAGTCAGAGAGCCAGTAGCAATATTCAAGACTGCCCTCCACTGGCAGCCAGTATACACGACGGACATTCAAGTCACTGCTGTTCCTGTCCCAGTAGTAGTCCTACCTATACCCCTTTGGAACATGCATGCCTTTCCATGGTGTTATGAGCTGAATGAACTGTGTTCCCCCAAAATTCACATGCTGAAACCCTAGCCCCTAGTACCTCAGACTGTGACTATATTTAGAGATAGAGTCTTTTAAAAATGATTACGTTAAAATGAGATTCTTAGAGTGGGCCCTAATCCACTTTGACTATTAGACTTACTACAAAAAGAAATTATTTGGGAGTTTTTTTGAAATTTCTTTTTTCTTAAATTTTATTTTATTTTAGGTTCCGGGGCACGTGTGCAGGTTTGTTACACAGGTAATTTGCATGTCACGGGTGTTTGGTGTACATATTGTTTCATCACCCAGTTTTTTGATCCTCTCCCTCCTCCCATCCTCCACCCTCAAGTAGGCCCCAGCGTCTGTTGTTCCCTCCTTTGGGCCCATATGTACTCCGTGTTTAGCTCCCTCTTGTAAGTGAGAACATGTGGTATTTTGTTTTCTGTTCCTATGTTACTGTGCTTAGGATGATAGCCTCCAGCTCTATCCATGTTGCTGCAAAGGACATGATCTCATTCTTTTTTACAGCTGCATAGTATTCCATGGTGTATATATATACCACCTTTTCTTTATTCCGTCTACTGTTGATGGGTATTTAGGTTGAGTTCATGTCTTTGTTATTGTGAATAGTGCTGCAATAAACATACACATGCGTGTGTCTTTATGGCAGAACAATTTATATCCCTTTAGGTACATACCCAGTAATGGGATTGCTAAGTAGAATGATAATTCTACTTTGAGTTTTCTGAAAAACTGCCAAAATGCTTTCCACAGTGGCTAAACTAATTTCCACTTTCACCAGCAGTGTGTAAGTGTTCTCTCTTCTCCACAACCTCATCAGTATCTGTTATTTTTTGACATTTTCATAATAGCCAGTCAGACTGGTGTGAGATATTATCTCATTATGGTTTTGAACTGCATTTCCCTTATGATTAGTGATGTTGAGCAATTAAGAAAAAGAAATATGGAGATACAGAGAGAAACCAGGCTGTGGTACATGCACAGACAAAAGACCATATGAGGATACAGGGAAAAGGCAGCTATCTGCCAGCCAAAGAGAAAGGCCTCAGAGGAAACCAGAGCTGGTAACACCTTGATCTTGGACTTCTAGCCTCCAGAACTATGAGAAAATAAATTTCTGTTGTTTAAACCCCCTGTCTCTGGTATTTGATTATGGCAGCCCTAGCAAACTAATATACTAGGAGGAAGAAGAATTTGAAGCACGGAAGACCCTTAGTTAACTGAGAAAAGTTTGTGAAACAGTCAGGATAAGCTAGGCTATGCTGTGGTAACAAACAGTTCCAAACTTTAATGGCTGGAAATGAAAGCTTATTCTTGTTCATGAAAAGCCAACTCCAGGCCCAGAAAACTCTCTGGGGAATCTGTCATTCATGTGGTAGCACAGCATCTGAGGCTACTTGAGTTTGGAGGTATTTGTCTGTCAATACATCCTTCCACAACCAAAGGTAAAGGAAGAAAGAAAACGGACAATTGGATATAAATTCTTCAATGCTTCCACCCAGAAGTGACTCATTTCTGCTCACATTGCATTGGGGAAAACTGTCATATGGTCACACCTAACTTCAAGAAGGTAAGGAAGTGCCATCTTCTCATGCACCCAGAGGGAGAGAAGAACAGGAGTTACTGATGAAAATTTACATAAAGATAACATAAACATATTGACCTAGATTACCTGGAATTAACTGGAAATTAAATAACTAACTTCTGGCAGGTCATGGTGACTCATGCCTGTATTCCCAGCTCTTTGGGATGCCAAGGTAGGAGGATCACTTGAACCCAGAAGTTTGAGAACAACCTGAGCATCATAAACCCATCTCTACAAAAAATTAAAAATTAGCCAGGCATGGTGGCATGCATATGTTGTCTCAGCTACTTGGGAGGCTAAGGTGGAAGAATGCTTGAGCCCAGGAGGTTGAGACTACAGTGAGCTGTGATTGTGCCACTGCACTCCAGCCTGGGCGACAGAGCAAGACCTTGTCTTAAACACAAACAAACAAATAAATAATTTCCCACCTCCTAAGAGAATAGGGGCTCAGAAGATAATACACATTTAGTTAGAGAAAAATAAAGCTACATTGCTTTATGTGATTTTGAGATTCCTAACACAAATTTAAGGTCAGGACACTTAGATTTCCAGAATTGTAGCATTTCCATCATGTACCAGTTATCTATTACCATAATAATTGTATATCACAACCAACCACAGAACTCAGTGGCTTAAAGCAATGTCCATTTGTTGTAGTTCACAAGTCTGTAGGTAGGCTTAGTATGTCCTCTGGACTAAGTCAGGCCCAACTTCTATCAGGCAGAGCTGACTTATGCACCTTGGTCAGCTAGCAGGCTGGCTGGAGGTGGCTGGTCTAGGATGTCCTGTGTAGGAAGGACTCAGCTCTCTTTCATACCCATTCTCATTCTCTAGCAAGTTGGTCCAGGCTCATTCTCAGGATTGTACAAGATTCTGAAAACCTGAGCGCGAGATATACAGAAACAGAAACAAAGGACAAGAGAACTGAGTGGCTTCGAAACAGCACCCCATCACTTCTGCCACATTCTATTGGCCAAAGCAAGATGCAAAGGAAGTAAATATTCAAGAATTTTCAATATTCAAGAATATTCAAGAATTCAAATTTCAAATATTCAAGAATATCCAAGATCTCTACCTCCTAATAGGACTAGCTTGCAAAAGGTGTAGATACAAAGAGGGATGGAGAATTGGGGCCATTTTTATGTCAATCTAACATACACATGGAAGGAGACTTAAATCAAAGGCCTGATAGTTCTTAAACTTGAGCATGCATCAGAATCACTGAGAGTGCTTGTTAAGAAACAAACTGCTTAGGCCAGGTGCGGTGGCTCATACCTGTAATCCCAGAGCTTTCAGAGGCCAAGGCAGGTGGATGACCTGAGGTCAGGAGTTTGCGACCAGCCTGGCCAACATGGTGAAACATTGATTAGCTATTAGCTAGCAAGCTTAAACCCTCAATTAAGTGTCTTGGTATATGGGGAAGGGAGCAGGAGAATGAGAGGAAATAAGAGACATTTTCACTGGAGGTAAATAAAAAATGAAGCTTTTGTATTTTGTAAAAATACAAAAAATTGGCCAGCCATTGTGATGGGTGCGTGTAATCCCAGCTACTCAGGAGGCTGAGGCAGGAGAATCGCTTGAACCTGGAAGGCGGAGGTTGCAGTGAGCCCAGATCCTGCCGCTGCACTCCAGCCTGTGTGACAGAGCAAGACTCTGTCTCAAAAAATAAAAATAAAATAAAAAATAAATTAAAAATAATAGTAAATAAAGAAACAAACCACTGAGGGCCATTCCCGGAGTTTATGACTCAGTAGGTCTGAAGCCCAAGAATTTGCATTTTTTATTTCATTCCCTGCTGATACCAATGCTGCTGGCCAAAAACTGACAATTTGAGAACCACTACAATAGCCTCTCTTGCAAATTAGAAAAATGGGAGATGTAAAAGAATCACCTGGGTTATACAGCATGTTTAAGCCAATGCCAGAAATGGACCCCACATTTCCAGCCTGGGATTTCTTTCCACAACACCTCACTCCACTCTACGAGTCATTGCTTTTTCTTTGTTTGCCTCTGCCTTGAATATTGTCACTATTTTTATTATCATCATTAGCAATGATTAAAAAGATTGAGGCACGACAAGGTGTAACATCCTGTCTAAGGCGTATTAAAAGCTCTTCCTGAGAGGCCTAGCCTCAGTCACAGCCAGACATGTACTACTCTGCCTGGGCAACCCCCACGATATCACTCTTAAATTAAGCAGTCCCTGTCAATTAAGCCATTAATCTACTCAAGAGGTTAAATGTGTCCCTATGAATCACATGTGAGCTCGGTGTTCCCAGGTGAGAATGCAGCAACTCCACCTACATTTTCCCCATCTTAAACAGATGGTTTTCATTATGTCTTTTGTCTGTCACCAAAGGGGACAGTCTTTATAGACATAGTAAGACATTTCCCTGTGTAACCATGCTGTATATCAGATTCTCCTAATTATTCCCTCTACCAATACGCCTTGTTCCTGAACCACAATGTCTGCATGGAGTCCTCCTCACTGAGTTGTTTTAATGTCACGTCCTTGGATTTTCTTGAACAATACTACCAACTACTATCCCATGAAAATCACCATTCTGTTTGATCTTTAATTCCGCTATTCCCCTTGCCCCTGTGTGAGATGCTCCTCAAAATTCAGGTTTATAAAGTGCTCTTCATCAAAAGGATTAGAAATACTTTGGATTTTCCTTGAGAAAATGAGAATTATGGAACCAGTTGTCCCATTCACCCCCTTTTCTCTTTGGCTACCAACAACCTCAGAGAAAACTACGAAGCTTGATAGTAGTCAGGCTTGGTGATATACTTACTGGATTATTTTGTTATTCATTTTTTATTTCATACTGTAATTCTACCTTCCCAGACCCCAAATTTCCATTTTTATTGTTTCACATTTCTTGCTGCTTGTGTGTGTGTGTGTGTGCGCGCGTGTGTGTATACTACCTCATTTTCCTTTTAGGAAAAAGTAGGTTACAAATAGTATAAACACATTATCCATATTCCCAAGTCAAAGAAAACATTGATTAGCTATTAGCCAACAAGCTTAAACCCTCAATTAAGTGTCTTGGTATGTGGGGAAGGGAGGAGGAGAATGAAAGGAAATAAGAGATATTTTCACTGGAGGGAAATAAAAAATGAATCTTAAAAAAAGGACCAAGAAAATTTAGAAAAGCAAGAAGTCAGAACTGGAAGTAACTCCATGTGACTTTGAAACCCCTTCTCTGCACCATCACAGGACAAAGAATTCACCTGTGACACTCCAGCAACTCCAGAATGTGGCCTGGCAGGCTCCGCCCCAGCCAGGGCTCAGCAGTTTCCACCTTCCACAGCACTCGGAAAACAAAATATTCCAGTTAAAATGCACTGTACAGTGTTACGTTACCCAGATGGAAGATTTATGAAGTGCTTATGAGTTTAATTGAGAACAGACACAGACAAAAAAGTAAAAACACCTTTAGCCTTACTTTATTTTAACGAAATCCAGATAAGAGGGAGCGCTTATTTGTTTTTGTTTTGTTTGGGTCAATTTATCTTTAGATAATTTCACATGAAAAAGCAAATATTTTAGGCATTGGACACTCTTATGATGGTTCCCCTTTATATGAAAAGAGTGACCACATACCCAGAAGGTCCAATAGCCCATGATTTTGGATAATTTTAAAATACTGATATGCTTCTTGGACCATTTAGTATGTGATCCTTTCAGACATATTTCTTTCTAAACCTCACTCTGTCATGTCCCCCAAAGACGGGCAGATGGTGACAGCCACAGAGTGACGTAACCGGCGTGGAGCATCTCTCAAGGCGACGGAAACAACGTGAACGCTGCAAGCGTGAGGAAACAGGAGACGCCATCATTTCATCAGGGAAAGTGAGCACAAACCTGCACGAGGGGTCCTCGTGGAAACTTCTTCCTTTTCGTGTTATAATTTCTGTTGACTCATCCCAGTTCAGGGGATGCAGAGCCATAGGAGTACACAAAATGATAAGGTTTTCCTTTCTATTTAAAAGTCATGTTGGAAGCATTTCGTTAAGAAATTGTAGAGAAAAACTCATCTCTCATTAGACGTGATAGGGCTTAAGACATACTTTTTCCATTCACCTTCTCATTATGGGAAATGCTGCAGCCTGTGTCACTCCGGTATAAACTAAAAGGTCAGTTCTTCAGCAAGGAGGCTTTGTAATCTGTTAGAAAACACGGTGAAAACACCCCCAGTGCATCCTCCTGATTGTCGCTTCAGCTGGTCCATGACTTCTCTCTTCCTGCTCCATACAATGCAGTTGCATTTTGGGGGAGAAAGTTTCTCTTTTTTCTCATGGTTTAGATTCTTCTATGCTTAATATTTTTAAAACGTTAGCTCCATCTCACCCCAATCCAAGAGATCCTCATCTGCATCCCAGAGTACAGGTTGATGCTGATTCCCAGTATCATCTCCAAGCACATCACCTCCAGAAACCTTTCTCAAATGTTCCCTTGACCCCTCCCTAGAGGCCATCAAGGCCCACTGTTCCTGCCTCTGGATTTTTTAACTCTCAACTTGTCTATAACACTCACTTTCTATGACAGTATATTATGGGCATATGCATGTGCAGACGAGTAAAGGTGGGTGCAGGTAGGTACAGGTGAGTGAAGGTGGGCGCAGGGTAGGTTCAAGTGAGTAAGGGTGGGTGCAGGTAGGTGCAGGTGAGTGAGGGTGGGTACAGGTAGGTGCAGGTGAGTGAGGGTGGGTGCAGATAGGTGCAGGTGAGTGAGGGTGGGTGCAGGTAGGTTCAGGTGAGTGAGGGTGGGTGCAGGTAGGTTCAGGTGAGTGAGGGTGGGTGCAGGTAGGTTCAGGTAAGTGAGGGTGGGTGCAGATAGGTACTGGTGAGTGAAGGTGGGTGCAGGTAGGTGCAGGTAAGTGCAGGTGGTAGAGAAGGGTCTTGCCTCAGAATGCCTGTCCATTCATTCCATAAATGAACACTTCTTGAATGCTATTTGCTAGAACTTTCCTAAGACCCGAGGACACTGCTAAATAATCTATACAGGAAGTCTGATCTTGGAAAGCTTACAAACTATCAGAAGGGGTAGGCATTAAATCAAGTGCTCAATTTATTAGCTATTTACAGTGGTAAAAAGTGCCTCAAGGAAGAAAAACAAAATTCTTGAAAATGTATCACAACCAAACCTGACCAAATCTCAGGACAAGGGTTAAGGGAGGCTCTCTGAGGACATATCAGAGGAGTGAGTGTTGGATGGTCAAGGAAAAAAAAAGGATGTCAGTGAGAACAGCACGTACACACCCCTGAGGCAGCATGGAGATGGGTTCTTTTCTGCAAAACTTTCAAAACCAGCATTGCTGAACCAAAGAGAAAGTGAGTCTGGTAGAGGCTACACAGAGGTTCTAAATCCATGCAACCTAAGTGTTCATCAGCGAATAAGTGGATAAAGAAAATGCTGTCCAAATACACAATGGAGTACTATTCAGTCATAAAGAAGAATGAGATCCAGTCATCTGCAACAACATGGATGGAACTGAAGATCACTAAGTGAAATAAGCCAGGCACAGAAAGACAAACATCACATGTTCTCACTTATCTGTGGGATCTAAAAGTCAATACAATTGAACTCATGGACATAGAGAGTAGAAGGATGGTTACCGGAGGCTGGGAAGCAGGGCAGGGGGCTGTGAAGGAGGTGGAGATGGTTAATGGGCACAAAAAACTAGTTAGAAAGAAAGAATTAATCAGATGTACTATTTGATAGTACAACAGGGTGACTATAGTCAATAATAACTGTACATTTTGAAACAAATAGTATAATCAGATTGTTTGCAACTCAATGTATAAATGCTTGGGAGGATGGATAGATACCGCATTCTCCATGACATGCTTATTTCACATTGCATGTCTGTATCCAAGCATCTCACATACCCTATAAATATATACAACTCTATGTGCCCACAAAAATTAAAAATTAACAATATTGTTTTAAATCCATGCAAGACTTTATTTGAAGAGCAACTGGAAGTCACAGAAAGCTGTGATTACTGATGTGATGTGATTACTAATGTGAAAATCAAATGCAGGATTTTAAAAACACATTTCTAAAATATATTCGAAGAACTACCTTTTCGACCTCATCTCTCCAGCCACACTCACTAAGCTCAGTTACACTGGCCCCTCGCTGTTCCTTGAACAAGGCAAGCAAGCTCCAGCCCCAGAACCTTTGCATTTGCTGTTCCTTCCTGCCCCCATCTCCAGCAGGCCACATTGCTTCATTAACCCAGTTATTTCATTCAGATTTCGGCTCAAATGTCCCCTCTTTGAATAAGTCTTCTCTGAGGAACTGATCTAAAGAAACATCCACTGCCACTTTCTTTTTTTTTGCCACTTTCTATCCTTTATCTTGGTCTATGTTTCTCCAGAGTCCTCATCCCTTCCTGCTACTATAATACATATTCATTTGTTCATCCATCTTTTTTACTAGACTGAGCCCACAAAGGTGGATTCCTTGACTGTCTTGTCCGCTGCTGGTGACTATCTTATCCACTTGTCTATGTGCCTGGCCCCTAGTGGGCACTCAGTGACCAAGTGCTCACAAACGAATTCACAGTGAATGGGCCAAAGGGGGCAGGGCTGGATTCAGGGCACCCAGTCAGGAAGTGATCTGTAGTCTTTGAGTCAAAAAGGATGTGATAAAGAAAAAAGATTCAAACAGAAAACTTCAATCATGTTTTATTCTGTGCCAAGCTCTGAGCTGGGATCTAGAGATAAATGAAAAAATACAGATAAGATTTTTGTTACAAGACAGTTTGCAAGCTAGGAATTTATATTACGAGGTAATATAATATGATCAATGATATTTTAAAAACTTTTATGGGAAGTGATGGCTTCCATTAATTGACCCCCAACTTGTCTATAATACTCACTTTCTATGACAGTATATTATGGGCATATGGATGTGCAGACGAGTAAAGGTGGATGCAGGTAGGTACAGGTGAGTGAACTTGCTCAATATCAGACAAGGGGCTCATTAACACACATATTCACCCCTTTAATTTCAAACAGGAATCATCTTTATCTCATGGAAGAGGAAATAGAGGCATAGAGGTAAAATTTGCTGACTTAAGTCACACAGCTAATGAGTGATGGAAGGAAAATCTGGAGCTTATATGGCTCCAGGATCCATGCTGTTAGCCACGGCTTCCCCCTGCCTCCCCTATAATAGCCTCAGGGTAGGCCTGTAACTTGCCTCTCTGTATGTCCCCCATAGCAAAAGCCCTGGAAAACAGGAGTCCACCGATGTGGCTGGTCTATGAATTGGTGGTGGCAGGTCTACAAATCTATGTAGTCATCATAAACCATTTTAAAGTAAGTTTCAATGTCCAAAACATAACATGAGTCTACATTTTCTCTTTCCAATAGTAAGAACGAGAATAGCTAGCATTAATCAGACACTATCTTGGCACTGTGCTAAGGGTTTCACATGAATCATCTCATTTAATTTTCCTAACAATCCCCAGTCACAAAGTGTAAGAACTGTTATGGTATCAGAAAAGAATTTTTTTCAGATTCAAGGGACTGGACTTCCATTTAAACTGGTTTACTTAAAATAAATAAATTAATTAATTAATTAATTAAATGCTCTTAAAAGTTACTTTTAAGGGCATGGAGATTATTATCTCACAAAAATGAAAAGTCCCAGCATACAAGGAGCTTTGGCAGGGATGAACGGGGAGCCTCAGACAATAGTGTGAGATCTCTTTTTGTCCATCTTGCAGCTCTGTTTTCATCAGTATCACCTTCCCTCTCAGCCACGTTCTAGCCACATAGTGTACCCAGCAGTTCTTGAGTTATACATCGTCCAACCACTGTAGGTTCAGCACGAAGGTAGCCACTTTTCTCTTCCCAATACTGTGATGAAAGTTCCAAAGTTGTGTTCCACTAGCCTAGATTTGGGGTCATCTACACATACCCCTGAACCAGTCACTGAGACAGGGAGAAATGGGATACTCAATTGGTCAGGCCTGGGTGGATGTGATATGGGCACATCACAATGACCAGGAAGAAGCTGATGATCTGATTGACCAGGCTGCAGGTCCCTGGAGCAAGGATGAAGTCAGTCCCAGGCACATTACAAAAAAAGGAAGAAAGGCCAGCTCAAAGACAGAAGACTAGAGGAAATGCCTTCACCCTTTAAAGATCTGATTATCACTTCTTCTCACATTCTGTTGCCCAGCTCCAGCTCAAAAAAGGCTGAAAAATGCAGTCTTCAGCTGGGCTACCATGTTTCCAAATACAATTAAGGGCCTTATTAGTAAAGGATCAAGAGAATGACGGATGTTGAGGACAACTACATATCTCTACCTCAGGCAGCCCAACAGGCAGTGGACAGCATGGTCATAAGGCTGGACACTGAGGAAGAACAAGGACAACGCTTTATACTCACCTCAGCAGCCTCAAGGGCTGACACTTAGGGATGCCTCTTACATTGTAGGTGCCTAACTCAATCCGTTAGGACTGCTGTAACAAAATACCTTAAACTGGGTGATTTATAAACAACAGAAATTTATTGCTCACAGTTCTAGAGGCTGGGAAGATCAAGGTGCCAGAAGATTCAGTGTCTGCCAAGGACTGGCTCTCTCTCCTTCAAAGATGGTACCTTCTAGCTATATCCTCACACAGTAGAAGGGTAGACTGAGGAGGCTCCTTCAAGCCTCTTTTACAAGGACACTAATCCCATTCATGAGGGCTCCACCCTCGTAACCCATCCACCTACTAAAGTCCCTACCTCTCAATACTATCACATTGGGTAAATAGGTTCCAACATATAAATTTTGGGGGACACATATATTCAGACCACAACAGCATCCCACAGTGTACGGGGAAGAAACAAATGAACGAATTTTCACACTTATTTAAGAAAGAAACTTATCTTTCCCCCAAAATGGGGGAAAGATACTGATACTGTAATATAACGCCAGAGACTAGGTAGTTTGTAAAGAAAAGAGGTTTACTTGGCTCATGGTTCTGGAGGCTGGGAAGTTCAAGAGCATGGCAGCAGCTTCTGGTGAGAGCCTCATACTACATCATAACATGGTGGAAAAGTGGAAGAGCAAGTGAGTGCTTGTGAAAAAGACTGCAAGAGTGAGCCAACCTCACTTTTACAACAACCCACTTTTGAAAACTCACTCACTCCTTAGGTAATGGTATTAATCTTAAGATTAAATCTTGAGATTAAAGTTCTCTAGAACTAACTCACTCCTCTGATAACGGCATTAATTCATATTTGAAAGGTGTGCCCTCATTACTCAATCACCTTTTAAATGCCCCACCTCTTACTGTTGTTACATTAACAATTAAGTTTCTAATATATGACCTTTGGGGGACCCATTCAAACCATAGCACCTATATAAGGTCTTTCCCCTTAAAGTTTAGCATATCAGTCATTAACTGGTAGAACTATCATACTTCTATGCCTTGTTGCCTATGTCAAGGACTCCTAAGTAATGGCAAAAAAAAATCCTACAAGACAGTGAGAAAATGTCCACATTAAACATATGCTAATACATAATGGTTAAAAAAAAAAAAAGTCTAGATCTAGAGACCAATAATATGGATTTTAATCCCAACCTAGCCATCTATAAACAGTATCATCTTGGGCAATATTCTGTGTTTGTTGTTTATAAACACTGGTTTAGTCAATTATAGGAAGGGTGA
This sequence comes from Colobus angolensis palliatus, assembly GCF_000951035.1. Classification (NCBI taxonomy): domain Eukaryota; kingdom Metazoa; phylum Chordata; class Mammalia; order Primates; family Cercopithecidae; genus Colobus; species Colobus angolensis. Next base: position 220,235 of record NW_012116477.1, read on the forward strand.
AATTAATAAATTAGCCACCACCTCACATTGTTGTCATTAAGGTTAAATTTGGAAGCATATGTAAAATATTTGGCATAATATCTTGCATATATATCTACTGAGCTCTTTGTCTGTATAATTATTGTCATTAACGACAATAATAGTAATCAGCAGGGTGCTGCTAAAAACGCCAAATATAACAAGAGCAGCACAACTAACATTTTTGAGCACTTAGTACAGGCCAGGAACAATTCAAAGGGCTTTATGAGAAATCATCTCATTTAAACCACATATTCAGTTCAATCATTATAAAGTGGGTTTTATTATTTCTCCCATTTTGTAAAGAAGAAAACTGAGACACAGAGAGGTGTGGCAGACAGACTCTAGGATTAGTCTCAATGATACCTACTTCCTGGTATTCATGGCATTGTGCAATTTCCCTCCCCATACAGTAACTTGCTTCTACCAATAGAATATGACAGCACTAAAGAGACATGACTGGCTATTGCGATTTGATTTAAAAAGCTGTAACTTCCATCTTGCTAGCTGAGTCTCTCCCTTGCTTTCATAATACAAGCTACCATGCTGGAGAGGTTCACCTAGCAAGAAACTGAGGGTGGCTTCTGGCCAGCAGCCAGCCAGCCAGCCAGCCAGTGAAGAAATGAGGCCTTAGTGTCACAAGTCTTCAGGAACTGACTCCTGCCAAAAGCCATGGGACTGAGCTTGGAAGGCGGCCTTCCCAGCTGAGCCTTCAGAAGAGACCCCATCTCTGGCTAACACCTTGACTGCAGTCTCAGGAAAGACCATGAAACAGACAACCCAGCTAAGAGGTGCTCAGATCCCTGACCCATAATAAATATGAGATAATAAATATGTGTTGTTTTAAGCTGCTATATTTTGGGGGTAATCTGTTACACAGTAATGGATAACCAACACAAAGAGCTACCATACTTGCCTAAGAATAAAAGAAAAAAGCACTGACTTGCAAATCAAGAGGCCCACTAGACATTAAATCCTTCAACAGCAGGAGAGAACTTTCAGCATCTAGATTCTGGCACAAAGCAAAGGATGCTAGGGAAGTGTTTTCAGGGAAAAGAAATAGCATCAGAAAAAGGCCCCAAATAAAAGAACAAGGCTTAGTCTACTTAAACAAGCACTTTTCTTTTCTTTTCTTTTCTTTTCTTTTTTTGAGACTGAGTCTCACTCTGTTGCCAGGATGGAGTGCAGTGGCGCAATCTTGGCTCACTGCAACCTCCACCACCCGGGTTTAAGCAATTCTCCTGCCTCAGCCTCCAAAGTCGCTGGGACTACAGGTGCGTGCCACCAAGCCCAGCTAAGTTTTTTGTATTTTTGGTAGAGACAGGGCTTCACCATGTTGGCCAGGATGGTCCCAATCTCTTGACCTCGTGATCCGCCCTCTTCGACCTCCCAAAGAGCTGGGATTACAGGTGTGAGGTACCACACCCAGACCATTCCTCATATTTTAATGTGCACATGCATGACCTGGGATGATGGTGATTCTGATTCAATAGGTCTGGGATGGAGCCTAAGAGTCTGCATTTCTAACAGGCTCCTAGGGAATATCAACGCAGCTGATCCAAGAACCACACTTTGAATAGCACAAGTATAAACCATAAGGACATTTATTGCTTACTCAACAAAACATTCGAAGTGGATGGTCCAGAGTTGGTCAAGCCTTTTGGCCAGGGTCTGACATTTGGAAGGACATGGGACATGTTTAGATATGTACAATATGACATAATACAATGTTGTATAATGTAATGTAAATCATAAAATTTATATACTCATATATAAGTATACAGTAACATAGTTAATTATTCTCTATATATGTATACACAAATTTTAATGACTGGCACTGCATGGTCCTTGGTCAAACAAAGCAGGTAACAGCTGAGAATGGTATGGCCATAATGGTGTACACTAAAAGTATAACACATTTACATATATGTGTACATGCGCATACGTATATGTATAAGAATACACATAAACATATGCGTAACTGGCTTGAGCTGGCACTCATCCCCTTTAGAGGGACAGGTCACAGCTCACCCAGCTTTCCTCTGGCCTCCGTCCCTCAGGAGTTCACAACCAGCATAGTCTATTTGGAAACCATGCTTCTATAAGGTTTCTTGGCTATAGTGCTCTTTCACAGTCTATGCATGGGACAGAAAAGTTCCAGTTACTTTAGTCTGACTTTGGGTGGTGACTACACTTTGTACCTCCCACAAAAAGGACCCATTTCTTACAGGACTTACTTCCACCCCTTTATGTTTACCTGGGAGTACAGTCAGACACAGCACTCAGCATCCCAGATCCAAATACTCTGTTGTTTTGTACCAGGTTGAGGCCCTACCATTTCTTGGTTCATCCCTGATGTCACCTAATACACTGCTGACCTTCCTGGCCACCACTACGCAGTGGTCCAAGGTCTTAGAGAACAACCTGTGTGCACAGAATAACAACTGATGAATAGAAGCACTGCTCCTTCTCTTCCCCGCCCCCACCCCGCCCCGTCTCTCTAACATTGACAGCAGTTGCCAAAGACGTAATCCCCAGGGGCCTGGTTGTCTTGCTTTACCTTGGTGTCTTTATGATATCAGGCCTGGATGTCAAAACTCCCGAATACCCTGGGTTTCATTTTCATTGCACTGAAATAGCTCTTTACTGTGACCCGCAAACACACAGATGATTGAGATGAGGCAGCTCTAGTTAAAATGCTTCTAAATTACAAGTGGGTTAAGCCAGGTTCTACAGGTAGGTGACAGATATGGATACAAGTTAGATGTTTGGGGATGCCTTTAGGTCCTAGTGTGTCATTTATAAAGAGTTGAGTTTTCCAAACGTACTGCCTAAGAAGGGTCTGGAGTGCTTGTTAAAAATATGTATTCCCAGGACCCTCCTTCAGAGAGTCTGATGCAGAGATTGGCGCAGAGAGCCTGGGAGCTCCTGCTGTTATAAACTTGCCTCAGGTTTCTGATCATCATCAGGGAAGGCTGGGAAACATCGATATGGGACTATGGATCCCAGAAGCGGCTGAACCCCAGAATTGCCTGGGATGTCTTTTAAGCATCTGATCATCTGGTCCATTTGGAAGCCATCTTTTGGGCTACGCTTCTCAAAATTGTATGTGCACAGGAATCACCTGGGGATCCCGGAAAAAATGCAGAGTCTGATTCAGCAGGTCTGGGGTACACCCTGAGATTCTGCATTTTTGACAAGTTCCCACGTAATGCTGCTGTTGAGAGTCAGCCAGGACTGACTACATAATTGGTGAGGCTCAGTGTAGACTAAAAATGCTGGCCCTTTTATTCAAAAAGCAATTTTTAAAAATG
>NW_012116477.1:224032-265725 GCF_000951035.1 Colobus angolensis palliatus
CAGCCATCACTGGACAGTGCCGGGAAGTGGGGAGTCAAGAAGCTATCCAGGGAGTGGACAGGGAGCAGAAGGCAGGAACTAACGTGAGCTGAGGCTCCAAGTTCTGTGCACAAGTAATGTCCCTTTGGATGTCACTTACAAAACACAAATAAACATAGAATTACTAATCTCAGGGTGGCAACCACAGAGCATTAAACCCCAAGCATGCAGCCACTTCCAAGTGCTGGACTCTGCACTGGTTGCAAGCCCACAAAAGCTGACCACATTTTGAGTGGCAAAGATTTGGGGGGCTCAAGTACCCATTCATTGAAAAATAGTGACCCCAACCCATTAGTATCCATAAAGACAGAGTGTTCTCTCTTTTGGATACAAACACAACTAGGAATGGGAGAAATCGTTTTAAAATCGTCTTCCATAAAGGAGTCCTTACAGGCACACAAACAAAATTTAAAAGCAAGGACTATTTTCAGCCAGGCGCAGTGACTCACGCCTGTAATCCCAGCACTTTGGGAGGCGGAGGCAGGTGGATCACGAGGTCAGGAGATCGAGACCATCCCGGCTAACACGGTGAAACCCTGTCTCTACGGAAAATACAAAAAATTAGCCGGGTGTGGTGGCTGGCGCCTGTAGTCCCAGCTACTCGGGAGGTTGAGGCAGGAGAATGGCATGAATCCGGGAGGCGGAGCTTGCAGTGAGCCGAGATCACGCCACTGCACTCCAGCCTGCGTGACAGAGTGAGACTCTGTCTGGAAAAAAAAAAAAAAAAGCAAGGACAATTTTCATATAAAGAATAGCACTATGGACACTACGACTAAAGGAGACAGAATAGAATGGTGCCTCAATGTACTAGCTCTGGGACCAGATAGTCTCAGTTTAAGCCCTGTGGATCCTGGGCAAATTATTTAACCTCCTTGTCCCTCAACTTTTCACCTATAAAAGTCAATGATGAAGTTATCAACATACCTACCACCTAAGATCCTTGTTAGGATTAATAAATTAATACCCATAAGGAACTGAGGACAAGGACTAAATATGAGTTTTTAAAGATATGGTAGAGCAAGATTGGCTGATTGGGCCAACAGCCCATCACCTGTTTCCTAAGCAACGTTTTATAGGAACACCCATTTGCTGTGGTTTAGATGTGGTCCAACCCCCACCAAAACTCATGACGTTTGAGCCCCAATGCAGCAGTGCTGGGAGGTGGGAAGTAGTGAGAGGTGTTGGGGTTATGTCCATGGAGCTCACATGAATAGAGTAATGCCCTCCCATAGGGGTGAGTGAGTTCTCACTCTCACAGGAATGGACTAGTTTCTCCAAGAGTGGGTTGTTTAAAAGAGCCTGGCTTTTTTGGTTGCTCTCTCTCTAGCTTCTTCTCTCACCATGTGATCTCTTTGCACACACCTGCTCCCCTTCCTCTTTCCACCATGAGTGGAAGCAGTAAGAGTCTTCACCAGATGCAGCTGCCCAATCTAGAAGCTTCCAGTCACCAGAATTGCGTGCCAAATAAACCTCTTTTCTTTATAAATTACCCAGCCTCAGATATTCTGTTACAGCAACACTAAACCACTTGTGTGCATATTGTCTATGGCTGTTTTGTGCTACAGTGGCAGAGTTGAACAGATGCAAGCCTAAAACAGGTACTCTCTGGCCCTATACAGAAAAATGTTGTGACTCTTATGATAGAGTATAAAATCATGGATTTCAAAATCCAGTTTTCAGGAGCTGAAGGTTTCACATAGGTGACTTAACCTTCAATTTTTTTAAACTAGGTCTAAGCCCTCTTAAAATTGTAAACAGCAAATATGTACTCTCAAATATGTTGTAAATCATCCTGTAACACCACTGAGGCCACTATCATACTAATTTGAACAGCCAGACTAACTGGATTTTGTGCTGACTTTGGAATAAACCCTTCAACTAACTTTGGGAATATATTTAAAGTACTTGTAAAAAGCATCATAGTTTGTGAAGCCTGTAACTCTGCCATGATCTTTCTCAAATGTCCTGGGCTGCACATGTCCACTCCCATAAATTCATGTAAGCAAATGCACAGGTACAAAACATGCAGGACATCAGCACCTAAATGCCAGGCGAAAAACAGATGTATCTGCTCAGAGTGGGCACAAGTGAACAAATTACAGGATGTTCAGAGAGAATACTGTTACCAGTTGAGTTATGGCTAACATATTTGTCTTAGTCCATTTTCTGTTGCTATAACAGGATACTACAGAGTGGGTGATTTATAAAGAATAGAAGCCTATATGGCTCATGTTTCTGGAGGCTGGGAAGTGTAAGAACATGTCACCGGCATCTAGTGAGGGCCTTGACACAGTGTGTCATAACATGGTGGAGGGCATCATACAGCAAGAGGGCAAGAGTATGTCAGCTCGAGTCTCTCTTCTTCTTCTTATAAAGCTACTAGTCCTCTCAACAGAGCCTCACCCTGATAACCTCATCTAATCCTAATTACCTCCCAAAGGTCTTGCCTCCAACTATGATCAACATAAATTTGGGGATTAGGTTTCCAACGCACGAACTTCTGGGGGACACATTCAAACCACGGCAGTGCTCATTACACCACCACCAACTCAATGAGATAAACATTATTTTTGTTTATTTATTTATTTATTTAGGAGATGGAGTCTCACTCTGTCACTGAGGCTGGAGTGCAGTGGTGCAATCTCGGCTCACTGCAACCTCTGCCTCCCAGGTTCAAGTGATTCTCCTGTCTCAGCCTCCTGAGTAACTGGGATTACAGGCACACACCATTACACTCAGCTAATTTTTTGTATTTTAGTAGAGATGGGGTTTCACCGTGTTGCCCAGGCTGGTCTCGAACTGCTGAGCTCAGGCAATCTGCCCACCTCAACCTCCCAAAGTGCTAGGATTACAGGCATGAGCCACCGTGCCCGGCCAACATTATTATAATCTCCACTTTACAAGAAAGAAAACCAAGGTTTAAAGAGGTTGTGTAACTTGCCCAATGTCTCACAGCTGTGAAGTGGTAAAGTCAGAGTTGGAACAGGCAGTCTGGCACCAAAGCAATCCTCTAACTCAAGTGTCAACAACAAATGTTTTTTAAAGGGTCGCCAGATAGTATTTTCACCTTTGCAGGCCACACAGTCTCTGTCACAACTACTCAATTCTGCTGTTGTAGGGAAAAGCAGTCATAGATGATATGTAAATAAATGAGTGTGGATGTGTTCTAATAAAACTTTACTGACAAAAACAGGTTGCTGGCTGGATTTGGCCCACTGGCTGTGGTTTGCCTACTTGTGCTCTAACCACTAATATACACGGTTTGTAATAGTGTCTATCAGGTGACTGAACTATGTCTGAGCACACAATAGGAATGGAATAAATAATCATTAATATTATTGACTACCATGAAAATAAGAACAATTGCATGCCTTCGATTGCACTAAACAGTCAACTCAAGCTGTCTTTATTTTTGTTTTTGTTTTGTTTTTTTTTTAGAGCTACATTCATTTCTGTGCTGAAAGACTTCTTCATGTAATTTCATCTTGCCGCCATCCAAGAGGGGGATGCTATGACACAATCCTCCTCTCCGATGGGATTTTAGTCAATCACATCTACAATACAGCTTGACCTCTGCTTTCAACTGGGGCAGACGTGGACGCTGGGGATGGCTCCTGGGTCACAGCACAGCAAGCTGCTGCCACACTCAAGGCAGTAATCAGCTCACGGATTTCAGCCCGACTCCTGGGGGCTGGAGATGCCAAAATGTGTCCCAAACTACCTGTCAGCAATTAGGAGCCCAGGAAACAGGGACTAGGCTTGCCTGGTGGGAAGACATTTAAAGCATCAGAAAGGCTGACAATCCTCGTGGAAGGGTGGGTCTGGTGTGGGGGTGGCAAAAGGGCAACTCATAAACCACCAAATGACAGAGTCCAAATTGCTCCATTATGATGATGGGATGCATCCCTTGACATCAGGGATGAAGTCGGACCACATGTAACACAAGCCAAGAGAAATTGAGAAAAGCTTGGTGTCAGATGAAAAGCAGTGATCGGTCTCGACAGCATCTGTTCTACTCCATTTTACCTGCTGCACTTTCTGGAAGCAAACACCCGCCAGCAGTGTATTCGTTTTCACAGTGTATTCGTTGAACTCACCCCAAAGTTCAAGGGGTGAGATGTGAACACAGGCAGTAAAAAGCCCTGAATGTCTGTGGCTTGTAGGGGTCGTAATTCTTTCTCACAAAGTTACCTTTCCTGTTTCTATGAATTACTCTTACATTCTTGTAAGAGATATGGTTTGAGGTATTTATGGTGCATTCAATTCTGCTATCATTGATTTATTGAACGAAACCAGCTCGGGGATATGATGGAAAGGCCCTAATTCCAAAAACTCTTACATCTCCGCACGAAGAGCATTTTCTGCCCTGTTGGCCTCCTGCAGATGACCAGCCGAGATAAACAGAGGGCACTCCACTCTCTGTTGCAATGTGCATGGTGATGTGAAGGAATCAATCAGACAAAAGCAGATTATTACAGTGTCTGCGAGAGATCAAACAGTGCTGGCATGCGCACCCACACACGCCTGATTTACAGGCGAGCTGATAAAGTACTGCAGCTCACTGTCAGAGAACATGACAACTCCTTGAGCTTGTGGATAAATTATTGCTGAAGCCCATGATAACATTTCTCCACCTAGCAACCAAACATAACAGGATGTGGCTTTTAGTACGAGGAGCCAAATGATACAAAGACAAGACGCCCAGGAGCTCTCAGAGCTCTGAAGGCACATTCTAAGATGCAATCGTGAAATCGCAGCCTCGTGAAAACACATGTGAAATCTACATGTAATTAATAACCCTGCAGAGGACACCCAGACCTTTCCTATCCATGCAGATGCACAGAAGAATGTGCCCTCTTTTATGATGAATCTTGCTGGAGCCAAAAGTTATCTCCCTCTGAGCTCTGTGCCTGGGACTGTGTTAACCTGCTTTATGTGAATCCGAGTGGGGACACCAAAGTGTGGAACCTGTCCTGTGCACCTGCTGATAAGTGCAGTCAACTTGGAGTCGACTGGGCCCATAGAATAAAACAACACTGAATCCCACAGTGAGAAAAACTGCCCCCTTTCTGGTTCTTTATTGATTTTCCCAATAACATCAAGGAGAGGCTGCAGTGTGGCACTAGTATGTCTCAAACACCCTCTAAAAGTGAAAAATCTATGTTTTAAACAAAGAAAGGGAGACTGTATCTAGCTAGAATTTGTAAAAACCAACATTGTTTTGCTTTCACAATTTTCATTCAAGTCACCGTCTTTTCCATGTGGCATTGTTTTCCAATTAAGGGAGGTGATATCAAGTGTCTGTTTAAAACAAATTTACTTGAGACATGAACTGCATGAGGGCAGGAACTTTGGCCCTATTTGTAAACTGCTATACCCTCAAAACCTCCCAGAAACCTCCTTTCTAGTTTCTAGAAAATAGACTGTCAATAAATATTTACCTAATGAAATTAACTAAATGAAAATATCAAGTAAGTGATAGTAGAAGTGGTGCCAATGTAACAAGATTGTGATGAGCGTACAAGATGAGATAGAAACATAGCAAAATATGTGAAAGTGGTTCTCAAACAATTAGTGTTGAAGAATGGGACGAATTCTCCTTTGATGTTCTTTGTAATCCTATCAGGCAGGAACTATTATTTACTTTTCAGGTAAGGCAAATATTAGGTAACTCATTCAGAACCACAAGCCTCTATGTGGCAGAATTTGAATTCAGCCTGAGCACCTAGTCTTAGAGGTAAGCTCTGAGCTGCTCCATTCAGCTTCTTCCCTCGCACCTAAAGAACTACATTGTGAAGTAGCTGCTATTACCCCCTCTTCACATGAAAGAAAACTGACTTTAACGAACCTGCCCAACAGCATGCAGTAATCATGGGCTGGGATTCAAACCCAGGACTGCTTGGATGACGGCTTCCACTAGGCTACTCTGTCCTCAAAGAAACTTGCCCCAAATGATCATAGGAGTTGCTAGAAATTAGATTTTAACTAGTATCTAATTAAAACTCTGGGTCACACCCACTTTGAGTGCTCTAAATGTATTCCAGAGAACAGAAACATCATTTGATCAATAAAACAGAAAATTAGCTCAGCACCTAAATGCATTTGAGACACTGCTTATAATTGCCAAGAACAGTGGCCAAAGGTAAAAGCAACCTCAATTATGCTTGTTTTAGAAACACACAAATAGCCACTGGTACAAAAGGGAAAACTTAGTCCTTTCCTTACCTTTTATCTGCAGGTAACGAGATAAGCAAGTATTATTGGTAATGAGGAAGGAACCATGCCACAGCTCCTTGGGAGGAGAAACATTAGCAAAGGAGCTAAGAATCCCACTAAAGTATAATCTTCAATTTTAAAAAAGCATGACTCTTCTACAAATATAGAATGAATATGTGTCAAAAATTTTATTTAATTCATCAATTAATGAAGAAACCAATACAACAGCAAGGTTAGTTAAAAGGAGAAATTGAGGAATGAGGATTTATATCATAAGTTGGCCAAAAGGATGCAGAAATAAATATGCTAACAGAGTCAAAACTGGGTAATGTTCTACAGGTAAAATTCTACAGGGTCACTAAACTATCACCATGAGGAGTTATTTTTCTCTAAGACAGAAAACATAGTTAACGTACAACTTAAAGTATCTGGTTCTAACCAAATAGCAAATTGCAGCTAAACACAGCTGCATTCTTCTATATAATTAATCTTGGGTGAATGTTTTCAACACTCACACTGAAAGGACATGGAGTCATTCTCAGCTTTATTTGCAAGTTTTGGATAATTTTTCTTAAATCATTTCATCAAGTTTTCACTATTATTTCTGCTGTCTTTGTGTGTATAGGAATGTAGGTGCCCTACTAAAATTCTGATTCAATGTATTTGCAGTGGGGCCCCAGAAAGTGTATTTTAAGAAACTACCAATGTGATTCTATTGCTGATAGTCTATAATCATATTAAGAAATAAGCAGTTAAGGCTGGGCATGGTGGCTCATGCCTGCAATCCCAGGATTTTGGGAGGCCGAGGAGGGCAGATCACGAGGTCAAGAGATCGAGACCATCCTGGCCAACATGGTGAAACCCTGTCTCTACTAAAAATACAAAACATTAGCCAGGCATGGTGGCATGTGCCTGTAGTCCCAGCTACTCGAGAGGCTGAGGCAAGAGAATTGCTTGAACCCGGGAGGCAGAGGTTGCAATAAGCTGAGATCGTGCCACTGCACTCTAGCCTGGGAGACAGAGCGAGACTCCATCTCAAAAAAAAAATAAAGAAAGAAAGAAAGAACCAGTTGAAGTGATTTAAATTATAACTTTTGGCAAGTGATTCAATGAAAGATGCTTTCACTTGCAAGAAATGAAAACTTAGACAAACTGGTTTCAAGAAGGAAAAAACTTTAACATCATAAAGATAAGAGGTAATGTGGGCTCTGGGGTAGTAGATTCAGTAGCTTAGGGATGTCTATACTAGTGAGGTAGAATCTGTCCTCCCTCCACATCCTCCTGGAGCTATTGGCAAGATGGCTGTAGCAACTGCATGCATCACTTCCTGGCCCAATATATAGGAAAAGAAGGGAGACTTCCTCTTACAGTGCAGTCTCTCTTCTCAACACTTTCCCAGAAAACCCCAATCCCAGTAGATTTCCCTCCACAACTCATTAGCCAGGATTTACCAAGTGGTCATTTCCCCAAGCCAGTCACTGGCAAGGGGAATCTGAATGGGAATTCTTAACACGAATCAGGGTGTACTGAAGAACTGGAGTGGGGTTGGCTTCCCTTGAGGCAACTGAGCAAATGTGGAAGGCATGGACATCTGAACAAAATTAGCATTGTTTTAGAAGGGAAGTAGAGGTGGGTGTGGGGAGGAAATTAGTCCAGTAACTGACAGAGTCCAGAATTAGTGCATTTTTGAAAAAAAAGTTATAAGCATGATCTTAAAATTAGGTTACATCTCAGATGTGTGGACAATAGCAAAAACATGGAATCAACCTAGATGCCCATCAAGGGCAGACTGGATAAAGACAACGTAGTACATATACACCATGGAGTAATACACAGCCATAAAAAGACCAAGATCATGTCCTTTGCAACAACATGGATGGAGCTGGAGGCCATTATCCTAAGCAAACCAAATACCGCATGTTCTCACTTACAAGTCGGAGCTAAACACTGAGTACACGTGGACACAAAGAAGGGAACAACAGACACTGGGGCCTACTTGAAGGTGGAGGGAGGGAGGAGGGAGAGGATCAAATAACTACCTATTGGGTACTATGCTATTACCTGGGTGATGAAATAATCTATACACCAAACTCCCATGACGTGCTATGTACCTATATGACAAACCTGGACATGTACCCCTGAATCTGAAAGTTAAAAAAAAGATGTGTGGGCAATTACTGTGATGCAACAGAAACCTCCAAGAACACTGCCAGGAAAGCTAACCCAGAGGTCACAGAATAGAATGGTTCACAGGCCAAAATAAGATGCTCGAATCACAGCTTAATAATTCAATTTAGATCACATATCAAGAAACAAGGAGAAAACAACAAAAATAACCCAATTTAAAGATGGCTACAGGACATGAATAGACAGTTCTCCAAAGATACAGAAATGGCCAGTAAGCATAGGAAAACATGTTGCACGGCATTAATCACAAGAGAAATGCAAATCAAAATCACAGTGAGACATCACCTCACATCCATTAGGATGGCCACTGGTCAAAAGAACAGAGCATAAGTGTTGGCGATGTTGCAGAGAAACTGAAACCCTTGTGCATTGTGAGTGGAAATGTAAAATGGTGTAGTCATCATGGAGAACAGTATAGAGGTTCCTCAAAAAATTAAAAACTGAATTACCATATGACCCAGTAATCCCACTTCTGGTGATATACTCAAAAGAATTCAAAATAGGATCTTGAAGAGATATTTGTACACCAATGTTCATTGCAGCAGTATTCACAATAGCCAAGAAACAGAAGCAACCCAAATGTCCATCAATAAATGAATAATGAAAATGTGCCATATACATACAATGGAATATTATCAACCTTAAATATGAAGGAAATCTAGTCACATGCTGCAACACAGATGAAACTCAAGGACATTATTCTAAGTGAAATCCCGGTCACAAAAGGACAAATGCTACATGATTCCACTGATATGAAGTATCTAAGGTAGTCAAAATCATAGAACCAGAAAGTAGAAAAGTAGTTGCCAAGGGCTAGGGGAGAGGAAGGGGAAAGTAGTGGTTAATGTGTATAGAGCTTCAGTTTTGCAAGATGAAAAGCTCTAAAAATCTGTTACATAACAATATAAATACATTTAATACTATTGAGTAGAGATAAAATTACATAATGTCTGAGATTTGCTGCAAAATAAGCCAATGTTTTGCAATTCAGATCAACAAACAGTACTTGAATTTATGCTAAGTAGAATTTTGCAAACTGAGAATCATGACTCATTAGTAGGTAAACTGATTTGGTGAACTGTGACCAGAACATTTTTAATGACAAATAGAATACAGCAGAATAGAAAATATGAGTGCATGACATCCTGTCATGGCAAATTTTATTCCAAGAAACTTTTGTGTATATGTGTGTGTCTGTGTGTGTGTGTGTGTGTGTGTGTGTGTGTGTGTGTTGAACATATATAATATATCATGATGTAAAATGTGTTTCTTATAGTAGGTTGCAGTTAATGAAGACTGAAGATTACAATTGAAAGCAAAGTCCTAATCATGGATGGGCACAGCAGAGACAAGAAAAAATAAGACATGGTTCACGTTTTCTAGAAGAGACAGACAGGAATAGATATATAGTGTGGAATGCTAAGAGTTCTGCTAACTGAGAGCCAAGAACTGTGGGAAGACAATGGAGGTATTGACTAACTTTAGCCTGGGCTTCACAGAAAAGGTAATATGTGAAATGAGTGTTGAAAGATGAAAAGGATGAAAAAGAGCAAAAAAGCTATCTCTCAGAGGTGGAATCAAGTAGCACAGAGGTGTAAACACATACATGGTATATTTTGGCAAAAGAAAGCAATTTGGTGATGCTAGGAGCCTATCGATTGGGGGTCTGTAAGCTCAATGTGGTAACCAAGGATGGGAAGAAGTTGATGATACTGAGGAAATGCCCTTAATTTGAGACGTTACAAATACATCATTTCTCTTTTGATGATCTCCACTGTTGATAATCTCTTCACCATCTTATTTGCCTAATCTACAGTTGCACATCAAAGTCAAAGAATTTCTACTTTGACTCCTCTGATGTAGCAATTTCACCTCTGGGATGCATGCAAGGAATTATACTGAATGGGTACAATGACTTAACTATAAACATACTCATTTACAGCATTACACTAAATGGCAAAATACTGAAAAGAACCAAACGTTTAATGACAGATATTGGTAAATAAAATTATGGCCCATCTATAACACACATTCAACTTTAATATTTGATAAAAAGAATATTTTAACCTGGAAACACGTTCACAATATATTGCTAAATTATAGATACTGGATGCTAAAAAAAGATGTACAAACAATCCCTGTTTTACAGAAGAAAGTAAAAATAATGCTAAAAAAATACTCTCTATATTTCCAATTTAAGAAGTGATTTATTTATATGATGGAATTATAGGTGATTTTTACTTTTGTCCTTGTTCTTTTCTCTCAATTCCATGTATAAAATTTTCTTCTGTATACAAAAAGACCGAAAACATTTTTAAAACAGCAAAATCATTACAAAATAGAAAGTAACGTAGAAGTATGTTCTCTATTATTAATTGGAAAAGGCAAGTTAAAAATAGTATTACATTATGGTATTTTTCAAGACCTAGAGATTAGGTCGATTATTTTTCTTCTTTTTACTAATCAAAATGTTGTATATTTTCCACAGAAAACATATTCCTTTATTTTATTATCTTAAAAATATTTGCTTCTTTAATTCTAACAAGGAATCTTTGTCTCCTTAGAGCTTCAGGGAAGGGAGCTGGTATGGTCTATACCCCAAAATCAATCACTTATATTTAGATCAGCTTATGTGGGTATTGTCTTACAAATTCAAACACATTCCGAGACTAATTTAAGACTTACAAAAACACTGATTAAAAAAAAAAAAAGCTAACACTGAATTTAAAAATAAATCAAGAAGACTTTTTTAGAGTCTATTATTAAATCTTCAATCTAATGATCATGATTTTGCTCATTTTATTTTTAAAATCCATCACTCAAGATTGTTCATTGCATAAAAGGAAGAAAAAAGTGTGCAAAATGGTAGAATGAGCAAATCATCCTAACTAGAATATGAGTTTCTTTTGAGACTGGGTCCAATGATAGAATTCTCAAAGATAAAATCTCGCCAGCATAGCCCTCGGAAAACACAAGGCATACACGTTACTTTTTCTACCAGTGACCAATCTGGTGCTCAATATTTCAGGACTGCAGTATTTTTCAGCACAAATTTGGGTAATTACATAATTGAACCTCCTTAGTCCTTCTACTGCCTCTTCAGCTGTTACCTTTCCCCTGGCTTCTTATGTTTTTCCTAAAAACAGACACAAGTATCTCCTAGAGCAGAGCTTCTCAACCTTGCCTGAACATTGCAGTCACTTTTAAAATTCCTGATGCCCGGGCTGCTTCCAGACCAATGTAATCACAATCTGGGGGAATGGGATGCAGACCTGAGTGTTATGAAAAACCCCTGGGCTATTCCCGTGTACGACCTGGTTTGAGAATCACTGTCTTCATTGATCCTCTTTCTTCCTTTGGTTTCTATCCGAAACTTCTCTTCCTTTTTTCAACTGCACATCTGGGCTTTCAGTTTCCATTTTCTCACCACTCATTCTCACACCTGTGATGAGCTGATTGTGTCCTATGTATGTTGGGTCATACTGTAAAAACTACAGTTGACTGCTTGAGCAGTGTAACACTTAGAACTTCTTGGTCACAAATAACAGAAATTCAACCCAACTGGCTTCAATATAATGAGAATTTATTGGTTCATATTACTGCAAAGTCCAGAAGTAGGAACTTCAGGCATGATTTGATCAAGACATAAATAATGGTACCAAGTGCCGATATCTCTCTCTCCACCTTTAGGTGGAGAGAGAATGAGCTTAGGATGAGCTGCAAAAGAAAAGGTCTGCCATGGGGCTCCACTCTGAGGCAAGGTCTCTTCTCATGACTATAAGATGATTACAGTCGCGCATGTCCTCACAAGTGTATAGCTAAGGGAATAACAAAGGCCCTTTCCCAGAAGTATCCAGATAGGCTTTATCACACCATAATTCATTGTCTCTGATCAGGACGAGACGCCCATGTTTACAGCAATTATTGTGGCCAGAGGAGTGTGATGGTCTGAGAGACTTGAACCAAGTTGCATGCATGTGGCAATGTGTCAAGACTCCATCTCTACAAAAAAAAAAAAATTTAATTAGCCAGGAATGATGGTGCATGCCTGTGGTCCCAGCTACTCAAGAGGCTCAGGCCAGAGGATTGCTTGGGCTCAGGAGGTAGAGGCTGCAGTGAGTTATGAACACACTACTGCACTCCAGCCTGGGTGACGGAGCAAGACTCTGTACCCTACACCAAAAAAATAATAAAAGAAATGTGAACTGAAAGTGGTTCCCCAAAGAAAAATCAAAGTATAGTTATAATAATTAAGAGGAAACAATGAGTGGATGTTGGTTTGAAAACATTACAGAAAGACATGCTGATAGGGTATGATGCTTCTGAAGAGAACTAAAAAAGTAGGACTGTTCAGGAAAAACCAGCGTAGAGAGCTTTAGAGGAAAGACTTCAATGAAAGACATTAAAGTGTTTAATAGAGGTAGACTGCTTTGAGAAACAGGGAAAAATTAAACCAGATATAGTTAAAAGCTGACTGCAAACAGCAACTAAGACATTGCGCCTAATTTTTTTTTTTTTTTTTTTTGAGATGGAGTCTCACTCTGTCACCCAGGCTGGACTGCAGTGGCACAATTTTGGCTCACTGCAACCTCCGCTTCCCAGGTCCAAGTGATTCTCCTTCCTCAGCCTCCCAAGCAGCTGGGATTACAGGTGCACACCACCATGCCTGGCTACGTTTTGTATTTTTAGTAGAGACGGGGTTTTAACATGTTGGCCAGGCTGGTCTTGAACTCCTGACCTCAAATGATCTGCCTGCTTTGGCCTCCTAAAATGCTAGGATTACAGGTGAGAGTCACCGCGCCAAGCCTGTTTGTAATTCATAGTAAAGAAGTATTCTTGAGTACTTGAATACTAACCCATAAAGTATTTATCTGCTTAGAATGAGCTGCAAAAGAAAAGGTCAAAACATGAGAAAGTCCATAACTAACCTGGCAATATGCCTAGGGGGTAATATTATCCTTGCTTTTTGGACTTAGAAATTATTTTTGTTTTTTATCATGGCCATATTTGGTGCTATGTGGATTTTCTAGTACTATTTTAAAATTAACTTCTTCGATTTTATTATAAAAGTAAATAGTTGTGTGAAACTCTTTCCTGAGTTTGGAAAGTTAACGCCTGAAATGTTTAGTTTTCCATCATCAATTTGGCAATGCTTGTATTCTGGAGAAAAAAATCAGGCTCACAGACACTGATGGTGGCAGGCTTCTATACAGAAGCGAAAGCATTCCTTAAAAGATTTCCTAAGCCCTCTGATCATGTCTGCAACTTGAAAGTCACAATGATCCCCATGGTTTTCATTGTCACCTCCATTTGCATAATTTGTGCATCTACATCTCTAGCCTTTCTGTTTTTCCTCAAGTTAATTTCAACAAAGATGAGATCCTTCTATGTAGAAGAAACCAGACATCCACTGGAGACAGGCTCCAGCATTTAAAGAACTCATGTTTCAACAGGGAGACAGACAAACAGAACATCCCATTCTGTACAGGGGAGAAGCACAGACCACTCTAGTTTCATTCACTCACCCCACAAATATTTATTGAGCACCTGTTAGAAGCCAGGTACTATCCTAAGGAGTGGGGACGCAACAGTGAGTAAGACACATCAGTCCCTATCCTCATGGAGTCTACTGAAGGGAAACAGCCATTTTTTTAAAAAAGCAAACAAATAAGTAAGATCATTTGGGATAGTAATAAGTAATCAGAAAGAAAGAAGCTGCTTGGCATAGTCTAGACCAACTTGAGAGGATGATACACTTCTTTACATACAATGCTCAGGAAAATAGTCAGAATTGCCAGCTTATCCTGCGGTAACAAACAGCCCCCTGGTATAAGAGGCTTAAAACAGCAAAAGTTGGTCTTTCCTTCATGCTACATGCCCATCTGAAGTTGTTATGGAAACCTTGCTCATCGTAGTCACTTGAGAATATCGTAGTTTTGTACTCTGCAAATTATTTTACCTGGAACTACATTTCTTAGAGTTTTTTAGTGTAGTTGCAGATTACAGCTGGCCACAGGGGAAACATGTGAAATCTACACAGCAGATGTGAGGAACCCACTGAGTGTCCTTCTTCAGCATTTTTAGGGTCCTGAGCCAGATGCACCTGCAGCACCATGGCACTGGAGACCAGCTCCTTCTGCAGGTCACCAGCATCACTGAGTGTGGAGGTGGTGAGAGATAGACAGGGGTTCCAGCCCATCCTCAGAGCATCCAATTTATCTCTGTTCTTCCTCACTTTACATCTAGCTTTTCTTCGTGCACCTTCAACAAACTTCAGGCCCAGGCCCGTTCACAGAGGCAACCATCTTCCAGAGATATCTTGACCAACTTCCACAACTGTGTAGACTCTAATCCCTCTAATAAGTCCCTTACTCCACATGACTCAACTGGTTCTACTTCCCAGTCCAAACTCTTAACTGATGCAGCGACCCAGGCTGGCATAGTAGCTATTACAGGACCTCACAGTTCGTCCTGAGGTAAAAGAAAAAGAGCTCTGGAGGGTCTCAAACCAGCAGTTAAATGCTCTAACCTGAAACTAATACATGTCACTTGCACTCAGAGCTCACTGGCCAGAAGCAGACATCCAGCCCCACCCAGACACAAGGGAGCCAGCAAGGTCTACCCCACCATATGCCCAGACGATGCAGAAAAGAAGCATGGGGAGCAGCACTGACAACCTCCATAAAAAGCCTCTCCAAGAAGAGAAGATTTGTGCAGAGACCAGGCATTTGCAAGGCTAACAGGAAAGCATTCCAGTCAGAGGGAAAAGCAACTATAAAGACCCGGGCACAAAGATGAACTTGGCCTCTTTTGGGAGCAGAAAGAAAGCCAGTGAGGATAGAACAGAGTGGAAGAGGCTGATGGTGACTCGGGACCTTCAAGGTGAAATTGGAAGTTGCTGAAGGATTTCAAAGCAAGGAAGTAATATCATGTGATTGGAGATTTAAGAAGATGATTCTAGCTGTCATGTACAGACAAGGCAGGAGGGCCCAAAAACGTCAAACTGAGGAAAACATAGGAAGCTGTTACTGTGATCTGGCTAAGACAGGAGGGCAGCTTGAAGATGAGCTATAGCCATGGACATAGATCCAGAGGATGTTTCACTCCCCGAAAAAATCCAAGGGCTATGACTCTCCATCTCCTTCCCATTCCCCTCTCAAATTCCTTTCTTCTTCTTTTTTTTTAATTTCCATAGGTTTTGGGGGAACAGATGGTGTTTGGTTACATGAGTAAGTTCTTTAGTGGTGACTTGTGGGATTATGGTGCACCCATCACCTGAGCAGTATACACTGAACCTAATTTGTAGACTTTCATCCCTCACCCCCTCCCACCCATTTCCCCCAAGTCCCCAAAGTCCATTGTATCATTCTTATGCCTTTGCCTCCTCAAAGCTTAGCTTCCACTTGTGAGTGAGAACACACGTTTGGTTTTCCATCCCTGAGTTACTTCACCTAGAATAATAGTCTCCAATCCCATCCAGGTTGCTGCGAATGCCATTAGTTCCCTTTTATGGCTGAGTAGTATTCCATCATGTATATATACCACAGTTTCTTTATCCATTCATTGATTGATAGGCATTTGGGCTGGTTCCGTATTTATGGAATTGCAAATTGTGCTGCTATAAACTGCACGTACAAGTATCTTTTTCATATAAAGATTTCTTTTCCTCTGGGTAGAGACCCAGTAGTGGGATTGCTGGATCAAATGGTAGGTCTACTTTTAGTTCTTTAAGGAATCTCCACACTGTTTTCCATAGTGGCTGTACTAGTTCACATTCCCACCAGCAGCACAGAAGTGTTCCCTTTTCACTACATCCACACCAACATCTTTTGTTTTTATTTTTTATTATGGCCATTCTTGGGGCGTTAAGATGGTATTATGTTGTGGTTTTGATCAAATTCCTTTCTTCTGTTAATGGAGACATCCACTGGCCACATCACAGGTCAGAGCCCTCAAGTCACCTTCGACTGCTTAGTTTTGATGGTCAACACTGTTGTTTCTCCATACTCCATACCACTCCATACTCCATACTGATGCTTTTATCATTCCTGTGCACACTTCCCCCAGCTTATGGGTGCTTCTGCTGCTAGGTTACCACCTGCTACTCTCTCTGTAAGACTGCTCTCTGACTACAGAATGCTGGAAGCCCTGGAAGTTTGTACCTCACATGGCAGCCCTTGGCCAATGACTGGCTGGTGCAGGGGTAGGAAAGCCCAGCTCCCCTGGCTCAAGCTGGGATTGACTTGGAGTTATCACTTCCATTTGAGAATTTCCCTGCAGGATTAGGCTTAATCTACTCTCTGGGAACTTCGCCTAAAATCATACCTTTACTTGGCCTCCTCCCCTCCCTGTCTGCTTCACTCACTTCTTGTTGTTGTTGTTTTGTGGTTGTTGTTGTTGTTGTTTAGAGAAAGAGTCTCACTCTGCTCCCTAGGCTGGAATGCAGTAGCACCATCATAGCTCAGTACAGCTTGAACTTCTGGGCTGAAGCAATCCTTCAGCTTCAGCCTACAGCTGTGTGCCACCATTTCCAGCTAACTTTTTTAATTTTTTGTAGAAGCAGTGTCTCGCTATGTTGCCCAAGCTGGTCTTGAACTCCTGGGCTCAAGCAATCCTTCCACCTCAGCCTCCCAAAGTGCCAGGATTACAGGAATGAACCACCATACCTGGCTGACATTTCACTGGTTTCTCCTGGAGTCACATCCCTAATAAGTTACTTGTACATGAACCCTTGTCTCAGAGTTCCGCTTTGACAGAGCTGGAACCAATGCATGTCCCGTATATAGTCACAAGGTTCTCTAAGTCTCTGTTTTCTAATTCCAGCACTCTAGGTTACATACATATGTTTTATTTCATAGTTTGCTGCAACAGAATTCTGACTCCATTTATTTTTATTAATTCATTTATTCGGCAAATAGTATTGTGTCTACTATATTCTAAGATCTCGATTTAAATTCATTTTCCATTAATTTGTCCTGAAACACCATTTTCATGAGTTCACCTCAGTGATTGAAACCTTTCAGTGGCTCCTAGTCACCTAAAGAAGTTTTTCTTTAGGCCTGAGGAGTTTCTCTTATTAAAGGGATTAAAAGATATACGTGTGTGTGTGTGTGTGTGTGTTTAAGCATGTGTGTGTATATGTATGTGTGTGTGTGTGAGCGTGTGTGTGTGTATATGCATATGTGTGTGTGTATATATATGTGTATACACACACACACGTATATTTTATGGACCCTCAATGTAATGTTAAAAATTCATTATAATTTAATTTCAATATGCATAAATATAAAACTAGTCATAAACTCTTTATACTGACAGCTTTGATATAGCTATAAATCTAGAATAAATTTTTAAATTATATTCAAACACAACTACAGAACCAATAAAATTTAAATTCCCAACATTAATTTAATGTGACAGATTATGTTATTTTGCTGGAACAAAATCACTGATATTTGGCTTAATAGAGGAAGAATATAGTCTCAAGTTTGTTTGAATACTCAATCTGGTTCTGTATTTCAACTTTAATAATGCTAATGTAAGGAACAGCCATTCTCACAAGCATGCTGTATGAGATTGTATTAATCGCCGCATTTTTTTTTCTAATTCAGGATCATCAGAACCAAAAGTCTGTCTGGGAATAATCCTTGCATGCCAGTTGTATTGAGATATCCACTGATAATGCTGCAGAACTATTGTGTTCATGTAAAGATAAGGCTGGCATTGTGTTATACAAATCTTTACCAAATGAATATTTGGAAGGGTTTTAGGCTAGGTTTCCTCAAAAGCAAACCTGAGACAAATACTTGGATACAGGGTTTATCTGGGAAATAACGTTCATACTGCTAAGCAATGTTAGGAACCAGTATCAAGAAAGAAAGGCCAATGCAGCATGCATTAATAAGCAGGTGACAGCTCCAGGCCACTGGGACTCAGTGCTCCTGAGAACTTTGGAAGACAATGTGAGCATGCCTCAGAATTCACCCACCCAAGAGGCGAGGAAGCTGGGGTATTTTTTCTCCAACTCCCATTTGTCATTGGTGGATGGATGCTCCCAAAATCAACACATCTGGCCTGCCCCAAACACATGCCTACCAAGAGAAAGCCCCTAGGTGAAGAATCAGAGGGGCTTGCAGGTGGATGCAGAGCCATATACAAGAATAGTTAATGCCAGTAGGGTGAGGTGGAGGGGACATGACCAGTATCTGTCCCAGAAGCAGATGATTTATTGGGCACTAACAGCTACACTTTCTGACATGGGCTTCAAGTTATGAGATCCACTCACATGGATGGACATTCACTGTATAGAGGAGGTCTGGTATATGCAGTCTAATGGATGCTATGAGTAGGTCCAATTTGCACACGTTTTCTCTATGTAAACAATGGTGAGATCTTTATGCATTCATCTGCTGGGACATCATTTAGCCTTCACTTGGTAAGGAAACCATAGATAGTGCACAGTTACAGGGTTGATTTCCATAATATGCTCATAATGTTTTCTAATTTTTATGAAGAATTTTAAAGCAAAGTTTCATAGAGAACTTAGGAGTCCTGACAATAAGTGCTAGGACCCCCAAGATGTTAGGAAGGGCAGTCCACTGACCTCAGTAAGAGTAACACTGACCTACTGAATGAGGGTCTAGAGAGCCTGAAATTCAAGGCTGAAGTCTACCTTCAAGCTCCTTCATATTTCTAAAGCCAAACTGATCCACTAACAATGCATTGATCACATATTTTCCTTGCTATGTGCAGGATTCATACCTTTATGACTGTCTGGTTTTCATTTTAACATATCTAAGTCCTATACAGAGGCCAGGCTTTTCTAGGTTACTCTACTTTATGACAGACTCACAATTCCTAACACACATTTGCCAATTAATCATATGCTGCATCATAATATCCTTGTTTTTATATTGCTATTTGACATTTCATATGTTTATATGCATATCTCCAACTACACTGCAATGTCTACAATGAGACTAAGCCAAGAAGGCTTGATGGAAGAATGTGATTTTGCAATCATACCCACCTGCTCTTCGACATGAACTCAGCTGTGTACTAGCTGTGACCTTGAGCTTCCATGTTGCCATTATTATTATTATTATTATTATTATTATTATTTTTGAGATGGATTCTCACTCTATTGCCCAGGCTGGAGTGCAGTGGCATGATCTCGGCTCACTGCAAGCTCCACCTCTTGGGTTCACGCCATTCTCCTGCCTCAGCCTCCCAAGTAGCTGGGACTACAGGTGCCCGCCATCACGCCCAACTAATTTTTTGTATTTTTTAGTAGGGATGGGGGTTTCACCGTGTGAGCCAGGATGGTCTCGATCTCCTGACCTTGTGATCCGCCCACCTCGGCCTCCCAAAGTGCTGGGATTACAGGCATGAGCCACCACGCCCAGCCCATGTTGCCATTATTAAAGAGAGACACCTTACCTTTTTCACAGTGTTACTGTGTGGATAAACAGCAGAAAGCATGTTACTAAGTGCCTATAACAGAGCAGGTGCCCAGCAACTAGGAGTTCCCTTTCTTACTTTGTAAACCTTTATTTTCACTGAATGCTTTTCTTGCCAATAACATTAAGAAATTCCCAGTATCATCCTGAAGGTCTGGCCCTTGTGATGAGTTAAGAGATTTTTAGTTCCACTATGACATGCTAATAATCTAAACAGCCTGAAAACTCATTTTTATAAGACACTATTCTGGGGAGAGAACATCTGGATCTCTTTCATCTTTCTTGTAAAAATTATCCTGTCTGTGCCCATAGAAAGATAAAGAATTGCTAAGGAGATTCTCATAGCCATGGTTACATTTTGTTTATAAGAAACTTTTTAATTTGACTGAAAGAGATGTTCAGCTAAGACATTTTTTGCCAGGGTTCACTCTATCCTAGATGCATGCTATGGACAGAATGGCCACGTAGCCCAAGACTGAGCAAACTGTCAGTCTCCTCTTCATGGGAAGGAAGAATTAAGATTAAGTCCGTAGGCTGAGGCAGGAGAATGGTGTGAACCCGGGAGGCAGAGCTTGCAGTGAGCCGAGATCACGCCACTGCACTCCAGCCTGGGTGACAGAGCGAGACTCCGTCTCAAAAGGAAGGAAGGAAAGGGAAAAGGAAAAGGAAAAGGAAAGGAAAGGAAAAGGAAGAAAGGAAGAAAGTCGGTTTCATGACCATGAAAACCAATAGCAATTGTTAAGAATTCTAAGAAGCTGACTTAGTAAATTGTGTTAGTCCATTCTTGCACTACTATGAAGAAATACCAGGCCAGGCGCAGTGGCTCACACCTATAATCCCAGCACTTTGGGAGGCCGAGGCGGGTGGATCATCTGAGGTCAGGAGTTCAAGATCAGCCTGGCCAACATGGTGAAACCCCATCTGTACTAGAAATGCAAAAATTAGCCGGGCACGGTGGCAAGCACCTGTATTCCCAGCTACCTGGAAGGCTGATGTGGAAGAATTTGCTTGAACTCAGGAGGTAGAGGCTGCAGTGAGCCGAGATCACACCACTGCACTCCAGCCTGGGCGACAGAGTGAGATTCTGCCTCAAAAAAAAAAAAAAAAAAAGAAAAGAAGAGATACCTGAGGCTAGGTAATTTGTAAATAAAAGTGGTTTTATCAGCTCATGGTTCTACAGGTTGTACAGGAAACATAGTGCCAGCATCTGCTCACCTTCTGGTGAGGGCCTTAGGAAGCTTACAATCATGGTGGAAGGTGACTGGGAGCCAATATATCACATGATGAGACCTGGAACAAGAGAGAGACATGGGAGTCCCCAGACTCTTTTCAGACTCTTTGAAACAACCAGGTCTCACATGAACTAGCTGAGCAAGAACTCACTTATCACCAAGGGGATGGCACTAAACCATTCATGAGGGATCCACCTCCATGATCCAATCACTTCCCACCTCCAACACTGGGAATCACATTTCAACATGAGATTTGGAGGGGACAAACATCCAAATCAGCAATAATTCATGATTTGTTTGATTTCTGTCTAAGGCAGACTGTTGAATTTTGCCACAAAAGACAGTTTCATCTTGGCCTGATTTCTACAAGGCCAAGACTTAAGGTTCTACCTGTGGTATCCCAGACAATACACCCTTCCACCCATTGAGGTGCACTGAAAGAGAACATTTAAAACTCATTTGTGTTCCTTAAAGGATCAATTATAAAACTGCAATTAATAACAGTCACCTTTTAAAAGGGAGATTCTCCTTTCACAAATGAATTTTTAGATCTACAATGCATAATACTGTCTCCTGCTTTTTTTAAGATGAAAGTAAAAAGCAGCAGGAGGTGTCTACAGTTCAGTGAGTATTTACTTCATTTGAATTGCAGAGGTGGGGAAATTCCTTTTCAATGGGATGAGCCTTTGAAGCTGGGGTTATTAGGACTTACAGGTGAACTGCTCGTGTGATCAGCAGTAGAAGTTTATTCATAAGGCCCGAAGTACAAGGCATCATGTTAACCTTGCCCCTTCATCTTGGGCCAGATGAGCTTTTGTTTTCAAATAATGGCATAGATCCCCAGGGCTCCTTCTATTTTCTTCCAATATTCTCTCAAAACCTTACAAAGAGTGCCAGGAGCCTGCACTTTGAAAATCTGTTCTCTTATACAGCAGTTCCCTTTTATGTCTAGTTTTACTTTCCACGGTTTCAGTTACCTGTGATCAACCTTGATCCAAAAATATTAAATGGAAAATTCCAGAAATAAATAATTCATCAATTTTAAGTTGTATGTCATGCTGAATAGTGTGATGAAATCTCTGACCTTCCCATTCTGTTCCACCTGTGATGCGAACCATCCCTTTGTCCAGTGTATTCCACCCTTTAGTCACTTCATAGCCATCTCAGTTACCATGTCAAAAAGCGTAGACTATCTAGGGTTTAGTACTCTCCATGCTCTCACACATTCACTGGGGGTTTTGGAATGTATCCTCTTTAGATAAAGAAGGACTGCTATACTGTCAATTCAGTTAACAAAATTTGTCCTGATGGAGCTAGTTCCATCCTGTGGCAGGACTTTTTTCTTCCTTTTATTTCTAAACACTGTCTGTGTGTTGGTTAGGACGTGTTTGGCTTCAAGTATCAAAAGCTCAAATAACATATGGGTCCACTTTTTTCAAGTAACAAGAAATCCAGAGACAGGCAGTTCTGAGCTGTTTTAGCTGCATATGTGAATCGGCAAGGATCAAGGTTCTTCTACACCCTGTTTTATCATTAGTAGAGTGAATGTTTTATTCTTATGATAACAATATGGCTGCTGAACCTCTGAGCATTGTTTTGTCTTCTAGGAAAAGAAAGAAAACAAGGGGAAAGGCAAGGGGCCAAAATGATGTGCCATCCAA
The DNA here is from genome assembly GCF_000951035.1 of Colobus angolensis palliatus. Lineage (NCBI taxonomy): Eukaryota > Metazoa > Chordata > Mammalia > Primates > Cercopithecidae > Colobus > Colobus angolensis. Next base: position 246,827 of record NW_012116477.1, read on the forward strand.
GTCTAAATATTTTCTTCAAAATTTTTCTTAGAAGCCCTTCTGCTTATAGCTCATTAGATAAAACTGGGTTAATTGGCCATCCCTAGCTGCAAGGGAGTATTAGATTTGAGTATTCTAGTTGAGTATATTTCCTCTCCAAAGACAATTAGAATTTTATTAGTATATAAGAAGGAAACATGGGTAATGTCCAGGCAACCATCAGTATCTATCATAGTAGGATCTAAGAATGAGAGTCATATCTTCATGGAAAAATCACTTGCATTAAAAATACTAACACCTCTTTTTCTTGAGATATGTCTACTTTCAACAGGATCATAAGCAGAGTTAGCCAAAGCATCAAAACAGGAATGCTAACTTGGTTGAAATCAATGAGCCTTGAACATCACTGAAATAATGAGCTTTGGATTGCATTGCCTTTCCTAGAGTCATAAATATGTCTCTGAAAATGTTTAATTTAAATTTAAATAGGTATTTTCCATCATAAGATGAGTTCATTCCTAAAACCACTTGCTTTAAAAGCAAGATTCTCTGTGTTAAATCTTATCAGCCCCACTGTCTCCCATTTTAAAATTAGAACTCTATTCTTCAAAGAATTTTGACCACCTGGAATCATGTCTAAGAAAGCAGCAAACTCAAAAATTATACCTTTATTCCCGTTTTCCCCTCTAGATTATTAAATCCATTAGGGAAGGAATAATGTTTATTTCATTCACTATTGTATTCTAGGTACTCACCACAAGGTCTGAAGTATAAAACATAGTCAATTAAAATTTTACAAATAAATTTATGTACTTAAAATAAAAATTATTACTTTCCAAAAAGCCTTCTTATTGGAGCTCAAAATAAATCTAAAATATGACTGTAAACCAGAAAAACATCATAATCTTACTAATCTTAATCTGAAAAGTGTTAGATAAAATTCAAGATAAATCTCTGATTTAATAACAAAACACTCTAAACAAGCTTGAGATAAAAGTGAACTTCTAAAACATAAGAATATCCATCTCAAATCAACAGACAAGACCATACTTTTAAAACTGTAACAGCAGTTCCATTAAAACCAGACGCAGGACCCCAAAAAAAGTATCTCTTCTTAACAATATTATTAAACATCTTTTTCTGAAATGTGGCTACTAAAAGTTAGATTAGAAAATAATGATAAGCATAATTATTTGAAAGTAGAAGATGAAAGTATTGGCAGATTATATGACTATTCTCTAGAAAATTCAAGAGGATAAATTAAAAAACAGTTAGAAATGAAAGTTTAGTAAATTGACTGGATACAGAATAAATGTTGAGAATATGCCAGCGATGATCAGTTAGAAAATATTTGTGATTTAATATTGATGAGAAATGCTGGCTTTAACACACACATACACTCACACACACACATACACACACAATTACATTAATATTGAAACAGAAATATATAGAGAGATACAGAGATAGATGTAAGTAAATTACTTAATCTCACTAGTGTTAGCCAAACAACATTAAATTAAGAAATCCTTCACGCCTGTAATCCCAGCACTTTGGGAGGCTGAGGCGGGAGGATTACGAGGTCAGGAGATCAAAACCATCCTGGCTAACACAGTGAAATGCCATCTCCACTAAAAATACAAAAAATTATCCGGGGGTGGTGGTGTGCACCTGTAGTCACAGCTACTCGGGAGGCTGAGGCACAAGAACCACTTGAACTCAGGAAGTAGAGGTTGCACTGAGCCGAGATCATGCCACTGCACTCCAGCCTGGGTGACAGAGTGAGACTCTGTCTCAAAAAAAAAAAAGAAAGAAAGAAAGAAATCCTGGTTGCCATTCACCTGTGAGCTTTCTATAGAGCAGCCCAGGTAAGAAAAGTTCCATCAAAACAATCAACACAGGGCACAGGTGCATATAGAACTGAAACATTTAACCATGGATCCATGGATCCATATTTGAAAACTCATCTCTTCTGGCCACAATATCTTCGTAAGTACATAGATCTCTTCTGGTGTACCTTTAGCTCCACATTCTACCTTAGTTTCAATCTCTTACAGAATGATCACCTGCTTTTTCAAGCTGTCTTTCAAAAGTGGGTTTTGTAAATGGTACATATCCTGTATTGTAAGGGAAGTCACCCTAAATCCACCCTCCACATTTGGTTTATATTAATCCAGGCCAAGAGGCAGAAAGGTAATTCTATTCCCATTGATATATCAAAGCTTGAGACACTTATAATGGGATTTATACTTATATAATCCCATTTAAAGGGATTTATAAACATTTGTTGCTTTCATTATATTTTCCAATTTTCTACAATGAATAGACATTACTTTTAGAATTTTTAAAGATCTTAATCTATCCCTTTCCCTCAAACTCCATGTAATATCTCTTAGCAAGCCTCACCAGGATATGCCTCAAGTTTCAAATTTCAAAATACATCTCAAATCCTGCCAGCAGTTGTCTCTGTGGCTGCCCTCTGGTCCAAGGCATGGTCAAATCCTTCCAGAAGCTGTAATAAACTCCTGATCCATCTCACCACTCCCTCTCCTGCTGCTATCAGTTCTCCAATCCAATATAGGTCAAGATGTTGTCTCTCTATAAGCTGAGAAGCAGCAAATATTGTGAATGAGCACGCAAACCATAGGCAGAGGTAAGGGCTATGGAGTCAACAGATGGACCATGATACCCACAAGAAAAACAGAAGAGTGGTCCAGGCCCATTCAGTTTCAACACCAAACCACATTCATTCTCCTAATAAATTCCTCCTTCCTGGGTTAACCAGAGTAAGTCTCTGAGACCAGTGAAAACAGACTAAAAGAATAAGTGAATAAGCAAAGACTGGACATTTTTTAAACAGAAACCTGGTAAGTGAGCAGAAAGACTAATTCAAGCTAACAGTTTATGGAGTACAATGAGGCAATCATTAAGTCCATGTGAAATTATAAATCATCCAATAAATGGGTCTGGGGGAGTTGGGAAAAAGAGACAAATTCAAGTTAGATCCATGCAACAAAACAAAGCTGAATATTTTTACTTGTAATTTAATTAAGTGATGCTTATTTTTAGATACATAAATTGTATAACTTAGTTAAACATGTTTAATTATGTATGTGTCAAAAATACCATAAGTAAAAACAAAATGCAAATGGCCAGGTATTACCTGATATTGCAATATATGTGATAAAAGTTATGATCTTGTCAAAAAAGATATTCTTATTCATCATTAATAAGAAAAAGAATGCCTCCCTTTGAAAAATGAGCAAAGAACATGAGCAGACACTTTATAACAGAAAAAATACGTGGCCAATAAAAATGAAAAAAAAGTTCAACTTTATCTATACTCAATAATTGTGGAATAAAATTGGCAAATATGAAGATAAAAGATATTTATTATTGGTAAAGGTGTCACTATGAGACAGGCACTCATACTCTGCTGATGGAAGTATAAATTGGAACCAGAATTATCACTGTTCTTAAAACATATTAAAATATTAATATCCACTCCTAGAGACTTGTGTTTGTCCAATACAAGCAAGGACTTCTTTCCAAAAAGGCTTATTGCAGTATTACCTTTAACAGTGAGGACCTGGCAACAACCAACAAAATCAGCGAATGAGAACATTTAAAACATCCTAAGTCTATTTAATGACATTAGAGAATTATCATGGCTATTGATTTTAAAAACAGCTCACAAAGTAATAAATTTAGTATGATGCCAATTTCATTAAGTGTTATGCATTTCTGTGGAGACAGAAAAAATCTGTAATAGAGATAAAATAAAATGTTAACAATGGCTATATGGTGAGATCATGGGTAAATATTATTGTAGTCTTTCTAATTTTTTCTAGTTTTCTAATATTTCACAAAACTAATACACACATGCTCATGGCAATCTGGAAGAGACACTATAAACACACACACTTGTATGTATGTAGGTAGGTTTGCATTCTCCTAAAAACTAATAGAAAGAATTATCAGGAGTGGGTTCATGTCGAATCAAATAATGTCAAGCAGCTTAAAAGAAAACAGTTTTGTTAAAGCTCTCTTCCATACTCCTGCTACCCTCTTATTTTAAAATAAATTTTATCCCAATTATTCTAATTACATAAAGTCATTTTGGGACTATCTGTATGCATACTTGTATTAGTCTGCCCTTGCACTGCTATAAAGAAATACCTGAAACTGGATAATTCATAAAGAAAAGAGGTTTAATTGGCTCACAGTTTTGCAGGCTGTATAGAAAGTATGGCTGAGGAGGCCTCATGAAACTTACAATGGTGGCGGAAGACAAAGGGGAATCAGGCACATCTGACATGGCCAGAGCAGAAGGAAGAAAGAGTAGGGGAAGGTGCCACACACTTTCAACAAGCAGATCTCGTGAGAACTCACTGTCATGGGAACAGCAGGGGGGAAATCCACCCCCATGATCCAATCACCTTTCACCAGGCCCCTCTTCCAACACTGGGGATGGCAAGTCAACATGAGCTTTGGGAGGGGACACAACTCCAAACCATATCAACACTCCTGTGTGCAATGTCTGACACGTGGTGAGTCCTTAATAAATATTGGTTGGAAGAATGAATAAATGCTACAACACAGATGAGGACAAGGGTCTTTTAACCTTTTGATGGTAATTTCTCGACACAAGTTTGAATCCATCTAAATAGACTATTGGTCTTGCTGTTTAGCTACTTTTAGAAATGTCTCAATATTAACTACTTTGAAAACAAAAATCATTATTTGTAGCAGATGCTCTCTAAACTTTAATTGGTTTAACACCTATAATCCCATGCAGCAAGTTACTTTACTTAGCTACTTGGGGGCACATTTTGCAATTAATACTTTCCCGTGAGTTCACTGTGATGCTCATTGCTTAAAACCCAAATGATTCACAAAAGCATCATTGAGATTTTTTACAATTGCTGCACTGGGTGACAGGAACACCTGTGGTGAAAATTGTTCAAGATAAATTACCTGGGCCCAGCTCTATTATATGGGAATTTCAGGAGTTAATTGATCAATCATTTATTTGTAGAGATGGTGCCAGAAATTATGATGGGGGGGGTTCTGTCTTTGCTTATAGATTCTAAGGCCCATATTTATAAAATAGTGAGATAGTCTGACAGAATAAGCTCTGAAAATACATAAACATGATGCAAAATGTATCCCCTGCTTACCTAGCAAAACATATGAATCCAGTCATCACAAAAACATACAAAACTTTCACAGCAGAATCTCATTAGAAGATGTACTCAATTATCTATGACCCAGCTCTCATCCTAAGCCTACTGAGAGATATTCATTGTATAAACCTTACAATCACAGATCTAAATGTAATTTTCTTTATTTTCTTATATTGAACTTAACCAAGAGGAATAAGAGAAAAACCTAATCCAGTTGTTTGTAGCAAACAGCTGCCATGATGGCTTCAGTGATCTTTACCTTCTTGTATTCCTGGCTTAGGCAGTCCCCTCTCATACTGAATAGCGTTGACCTGTGTGACCTAGAACAGTGTTCCCAAACTTTTTGGCACCAGGGACCAGTTTTGTGGAAGACAATTTTTCCACGGACCAGGGGACGGAGGAGGTGATGATTTCGGGATGATGCAAGTACATTACATTTATTGTGCACTTTATTTCTATTATTATTACATTGTAACATATAATAAAACAATTATACAACTCAACATAATGTGGAATCAGTGGGAGCCCTGTGCTTGTTTTCCTGCAACTAGACAGTCCCATCTGGGGCTGATGGGAGACAGCTGACAGATCATCAGGCATTAGATTTTCATGAGGAGTACACAACCTAGATCCCTCACATGTGCAGTTCACATGCGTGATGGGGAACAGCTAAAAGTACAGATGAAGCTTCACTCTTTCATCCACCACTCACCTGCTGCTCTGCAGCCCAGTTCCCAACAGGTCACGGGCCAGTATCAGTCTGTGGTCCAGGGGTTAGGGACCCCTGATCTGGAAGATATTGTTGAAATGAAGGTGTGTGACTTCTGAGACTAGGTCCTAAGATGACTTGCAATTTCTGCTTTGTCTATCTTGGAAGCCAGATACCATGTTATGTGGACATTCAAGTAGCATATGGCTTGGTGGGAGGAGTTGGGGAGTCCACATTCAAGGAAGAGAGATTGTACCACAGCCGCATGAGTGAGCCATCATGGAAGCAGGTCCTCTGTCCCCACATCCCTGTCACACTGACAGATGACTGCAGCCCTGGCCAGCATTTTTACTACAACCTCATGAGAATCACTAACCCAGAACCATTCCGCTGAGCCACCACTCAATTCCTGCTTCTCAGAAACTGAGTGATAATAAATATTTTTTGTTTCAAGCTGCTATCTTTGGAAGTAATCTGTGGTATAACAATGAATAACCAATGCATTCCTTCTAAAAAAAAATGCATTTAAATTGGTGACTAATCTGCCATTTTAGTTTTGAACCTTGGTTACTTCTGAATTCTCCACTTTTTCTTCTTTCTCTCTAGGGGACAGCAGGAATCTAAGTTCCAGGGACTTTATTTACTCTCTTACTATTAGAGAAAGGGTCTCCTGACCATTAATTTCTGTATCAATTAGGATGATTTGGGCTGTAAATAACAGAATGGCAGAATCAAAACTGTTCAAATAAAATGCATTTTTATCTCATAACAATAAGTTTCGAAGTAAGTACTTCCAAAGTCAGGTAATTCAGTGGCTCAACCACCTCAGGGTTTTTGTTGGTTTCTATTCTCTTGGTTCCTCCTTTATGGTTCCTCTTCCTGTGGATCATCTATTATTATCCTTTAACTGTTTTCTTTTTAGATTTTTGGTCATTTTCTTATCAAATTCTAGGAGGTCTTTGTATAGTAAAAGGTTAACTTTTTACTATATAAGTTGCACTATTACCCAGTTTATTATTTGACATTTTACTTTCCTTTCAGTATTTTTGATCATGCATATTTTTAACAATATACTTAAATTTATTGGGGTTGTTTTATGGTTTCTAGATTCTGAGTCACATGGAAAATGTCTGCTCTCAGGCTAAGGTTACCAATAAACGATCTTATGGTTTCTCCTAGTGCTTTTATGGCTTTACTTTTTTAACATTTAAAAGTTAATTCAGTTTTTTGTTTGTTTGTTTTTTGTTTGTGTGTGTGTTCAAGATGGAGTCTCACTCTGTCACCCGGGCTGGAGTGCAGTGGTACAATGTCAGCTCACTGCAACCTCTGCCTCCCACAATCAAGCAATTCTCCCTGCCTCAGCCTCTCAAGTAGCTGGGATTACAGGCGTCCACCACCACACCTGGCTAACTTTTGTATTTTTTAGTAGAGATGGTGTTTCACCATGTTGGTCAGGCTGGTCTCAAACTTTTGACCTCAGGTTATTCGCCCACCTTGGCCTCCCAAAGTGCTGGGATTACAGGCATGAGCCACCACACCTGGCCGTTAATTCAGTTTTGATTCATTCCTTCACTCATTCATTCATTCATTTGTAATTTCATTATCCATTCATTTATTTGTAATTTCATTATTCATTCATTCATTTGTAATTTCATTATTCATTCATTCATCTGTAATTTCTCTTGGTATACAGATTTGAGGTATGGAGGCCACTAAATTTTTCCTTCAGAGCCTCCACACTGCTTAAGGAGCAGTTCACACTCCCACCATTTTGACATCACACACCACTAGCTCATAATCACCACTCCATTTTCCCTGTGGCAACACGAGAGGCTAAATGCAGAACAGTAGTTATAGACAGTCTTCAAACCACTATGACAATTCAATGAAACTGCATCATATGCTTCAGAAGAGGAGCCAGCAAACTGTGGCAGGTCAGGCCAGATCCGGCCTGCCACTCATTTTGTAAATAAAGTTTTATTGGAACACTGCCACACTGACTCATTTATGTATTGTCTGTGGCTTCTTTTGTACTACAATGGCAGAATTAAATAGTTGCAACAGAAACATACAGCCTTCGAAGCCTCAAACATTTAGTATTTATATACAGAAAGTTTCCCAACTCCTGCTTTAGAGTTTACAGAACACTTGAGCTTACATCAACTGTAAAATGTAAGCAGCCTCATGAGAAGGTAACCTCCCCATTTCCCCTGTAAAGAATATGAGACTGGGCCAGGCACAGTGGCTCCCAACACTTTGAGAGGCCGAGGCAGGTGGATCACCTCAGGTCAGGAGTTCGAGACGAGACTGACCAACATGGTGAAATTCCCATCTCTACTAAAAATACAAAAAAAAAAAAGCTGGGCACGGTGGCGGACACCTGTAATCCCAGCTACTCAGGGGGCTAAGGCAAGACAATTACTTGAACCTGGGAGGCGGAGGCTGCAGTGAGCCAAGATCATGCCATTGCACTCTAGCCTGGGCAACAGAGTGAGACTCTGTCTCAAAAAAAAAAAAAAAGAAGAAGAATATGAGACTGGCAGAGATTAAGTAGGTCATGGAAGGGCAGACCCAGGAAACAACCCAAGTCCTATCACTTAAATTCCACAAACGTTTCTTCTATCATTTATTCTGTACAGGTAATTAATGGTTTTCAAAGTCTTTTCACACACCTCAATTCTCTTGACATTTCTAATAATCCCATGAATAAAGTCAACTGAGTTACAGAGAGGGTAAGTAAAGTCTCTAAATGCTCACAGCTTTTAAGTGGTAGAGCTGGCATCAGAAACCAGGTCTCTAGCAAAAATATGTTTTAAATTTCCCATTCTTTCTACATCTCATTGCCAGTATCTTAATGCAAATTCTATCCCAGTCCAGCTCAGAATGCTCTCAGCACCTCAGTTATTCTCTAGTTAGAGTTAATATAGAGATCTTTTTTTTTAATTCTGACTGTTTGTCAAAAGAAAACAAAATTAAGCTGAGAAAAGGGAGGAAATAGTAGGAGGGAAAGGGAGAGCATGAAAGCAGATTTTTAAATACAATTAGAGTAAATATATATATACCTGTTCTTCAAAGCAAGTAAGAAAGGAAGGATTGGAAAAGTGGCATTGAATTTCTTCTGGCCTGGGACACCCACCAGCACAGATGCAAAATCCTTCCCCAGTTACTTCCAGCCAAATTAAGAAAGAGTGCTGCACCACTGTTTGCTAACTTTCTCAAAGCAATGTTTGTCTTTTGCAAGAACCAGGAGGGTTCACACTGGGACCAGAAAGAGGGATATTAAGCGCATTTTTTAAAGCTATCTTTTTAATAAACTGTATCCATAATATCTAAGCAATTCACACTATTCCCCCACAGACTCTATGTTTCCACCCCACTGGCCCAATGGCTCAATAAAGTCACATCTTTCTGTTATTAATAAGGCAGTTCACCTCAGGTACTTCTTTAATTTCCTGTGTTTTTTTTTTCTCCAACGCAAAGTTAATTTACTTTATCCCTTATCCCAAGAATGATAACAGGGTTTCTATAAAAGTGAACATTCATGATCAAAGGGAAGCTTGTATTATAAACAAATTATTACAACTGGGCTCCCTTTGAAATATTTTAACTTAATTAAGCTCAAACACTTTTGGCAAAGGTTTAAAAACTTGAGAGTAATTGAAGAGCCATTTCAGTTTGGCTGGATTTTTCTTTTAATGTTGGAGTGGAGGCAGGGTGGTTTACATGGTTATAGCCTATAATGTTGCACTGATATTGCTCTGTAGTTGCTACCTTTTTAAACAAAAGATATTAAGCAAAATTGAATTTGGGGATGATGGAATTGTTACATAGCTTGATGACAGTGGTAGTCTATATGACTGTGTACATTTTTCAAAACATATAGAACTGTATACTTTTAAAAGAGTTGAATTTTACTGTGTGTAAATCATACCTCTATAAACCTGACTTCAAAAAGCTGAATTTGGACTACTCAGCTGAGTTGAAAATATTCTCAAGACAGTTTTTGCAGTATTGTCAATAGTGACCAAAACAAAGAAAAAACTAACTGGAATAACTAGGAAGAAAAAAATAACTAAAAAATAATAATAATAATAAATGCTGATCAGGAAGGAATTTGACTTTTTAAAATGACTAAAATCTATATCTATATTGACCTGGAAGACTCTGTAAAATACTATTAAATGGGGTGGAGGGGATGCAGGGGGGGAAAGCAAGTTGCAGAATAATGTGTTGGTAAGTGATAATACCAACAACTGAAGAAGTGGTACAATCTTATTTAATAAATCAATAGAAAAAAATTGGTAAGATTAAAAGTAACTAATATTTATTGACCACTACAATGTACCATGCATGGTTTTAAGCAATTAACAAGTATTGCCCTATGAAGTAGGTACTACAGAGCCATCTGAGTCTCGGGGCCAGATACGTTTTGTAAGTCAGAATGCTTTGAATTTTAGAAAGTAATATAGTGCTGTATTAGTTATCCATTGCTGTATAACAAAATGCTATTAAATGGGGTAGGCAAAACTTAGCAGCTTAAAATAACAACAACAAAAAAGTGTATTATCTCACAGTTCCTAAGGGTCAGGAATCTGGGCAAGGCTTAGCAGGTTAACTAGGTGCCTCCATCTCAAGGGTTCTTGACATTGGTTACAGTCAGGATGCCACCAGGGCTGTGGTCTCATCTGAAGGCTTGACTGGGGCTGGGAGGATCTGCCTTCAATCTCTCTCACATAGCTGTGGCCCACCTTAATTCTTCACTGCTTGAACTTTTCTACAGTTACTTCACAATATGGCAGCCAACTTTCCCCAGGGCAAACGATTCAAGAAAGGATGAGAGAAGGCATCCAAGATGGAAATTACATCCCATCTAATCCAATCTTCAAAGTGGCATTCCATCACTTCTACCATATTCTGTTCATTAGGAGAAAGCCAACAAGTTCAGCCCACATTCATAGGGAAAGTTGTGTACAAGGGCATAAATACCAGGAAGAGGGCATCATCAGGGGTCAGCATGGAGGCTGCCTACCCCAGAAGCACTTACCATGGCTTATCTAATCCTGCAGTGGGGTCTGGGACAGCAAAAGCACATCAAAAACATTATTATTTCTGCATCAAAAGATCTGAACATTCTCACTAGCTGGGATAAATAATGACTATAAATAGCCCTATGTCAGTTTAGGGCAGGTTTTGCATCCAAATGAGTTATAAAAAAACTATGGTTTTCAGAGATTGTTAGGTCTCAACAGTATGAAAAAAGATTGGAGATCTGTATTATTATCCCTCACTCTACAGATAACAGGTGCCAGGGCACAGAGAGGTTAAATGTGTATATATGTGCTGTGTATCTTTGTATGAGCACAGGCAACAATAGAGACCCACATACATCAAGTTCTTAACACTGGTGTTCCCATATCATTAGAAATGGAAGGATAGAGGTTTCTATACATGTCTTCATGAAATATTACAAAATCATGCAGTAGCCCTCTTTGTAATTTTTAAATTAATAAAATAATATTGAAGGGTTAAGTGGTATTTCTTCCATAAGGCAAGCAGTTTACATTTCTGTTACAAGAGCCAAAGATTGCACACAGAGTAATGTTCGCTTCTAACATGTAGGATCGTTTGAACCTTGCAATATCATAAAATGGAAGAAAGGAGTAAGAATAACAAAAAGAGAAACAAAAGTGTGGTAAATTAGAAGCATTTCCTCAGCTTACATATGGTTGGGAGTAGTCGAGACAGGACAGAAATGAGCCTGCTGTTTTATAAAACACCAAAGAATGTGTTGGGGTGTAGTGGGGGAAGAATTCTGATTTGATATGATTTTGGTAGGAGTTAATGAAAAACACTGCATCATTTAAAGGTTGGCCAACCTTAATTAGAACACAAATAGCGGTCAGACTGAAACTTCATTTCTGCCTTTTAAGCTATTCTCTCTCTTCTGGTTTGCACTGATTCTTAATCGGAATTTTGAATATGTATTAAATATCATAGGAAGGAGGGATTTAGTCCTGTATTTCAGATTTTACTTTTTTATGACCTGTTTAAACACATAAAAACTGACTTTAATAACTGCAAGCGATATTAGCTACAGTGCATGGCCCTACTTCTGATTCTGTATATGTTTAACAAATTAAGCATTTCACCTTTATGATTAAAGGTAAGGTGCTTAGCCAGACACGCCGAGAAATTCATGCAATCTCCTTTAAGGGACACTGATAAGCCAAACGTCATTGGCCTCTATTGTAATCCTGGAACTTTAATGTAACACCTCAATTCCAAATACATTCCCGTCAGACGCTGAAGTGGCTTTGAGACTGTGACACGGCAGATATCTTTTTTCAAAGCACATTTTCAGGCCCGGATAGAAAAGGAAATTTGCAGGAATGCCAACGGGGCAGTCAAGGCTCTTTTGTCATGCCTCAGACTGCCACGAGGTGGCGATAAGCCCCAATGGAGATTACGCATTTTTTATTAATAAGCAAAATGGGCATTCTCTGAAATTTGTGACACGACTATTGTAGGCCTCAAGGAACTCATTCGTTCTACCACCCAAGAACCACCTTTTTCCCAAGAGAAAAATATTCCTGAGTGGATTTGCTTTAGCACTATATTTTTAAGGCATAATGAGGGATGATACTAATAATGAGAGCCAACAGTTTACGCACTGAGATGGTGCAGTATGGGGGTAAAGATCAACCACCTAACTAGGTTCAACTCCTGACTCTGCTACTTAATGGCTGTGGTGTCTTGGGCAAATTATTTGTCCTCTCTGTGTCTTAGTTTCCTCATCTATAAAACATACAATAACAGAACCTAACTCAGAAGGTTGATGGAAGGCAGTAAAGCCCTTGGAATACCACATGGCACATAGCTAACATTTCTTAAGAGATAACTATCATCCCTATGTGCACCCTGAGAATGGGTCCTTTTCCAGCTATTACACTGAATCCTGCCAACAACCCTGAGAGTAGGAACCAGCCTTAGACCCATCTAACAGATGAGGAAACCAAGGCTAAATAAGTGAAATGAATTACCCAGGGTCTGAGTCTACGGCAGAGCTAGGATGTGAAATCATATCCACCCAACTCTAAATCCATGTTCTTAACCACTATAATATATCATATGGGCCCCGCATTACAAGCAATAAAAATCAAGAACTGCAGGATTCAAACTGATAGAAGAGCATCACACTCCTCTTCTCTGTCCAATAAAATGGGTCTTCGTCTCTCAAACATAATTCTATTTCCCTTTCTTTATGTGGTTTAGCTCCCCTAAATTAAATTTTTGCCTTAACATGTATGCCTGAAACCCACAGGAGGTTATCTATAACCTAAAATAACCTAAATCGTTAAAAATTTGAGATACAGTTTTGAGGTGAACTTAAGAATCTCCCACTAAAACAAGGGTACATTATTTAAAAGCCAAGAAAAGATGATTCAACAATTCTGCACAAGATAAAAATAGAATTCCAAGTCCTCTACCCAAAACACTGCACCACCTTCCAACTGCTGGGGTTTTTTTTGTTTTTTGTGTGTTTTTTTTTTTCCCCCTGTCAGTCCTTGAAATGACCTTGGTTTAATTACCTGCATCTCAATGAGTGAATCTACATAGAAAGTGAAAGTTAATTAATGAAGGATCATTTATTTCTCTAAGCCCACCAGGCAGTGGCTGACAGCAAGTCTTGTCCACGCAGTATTATCCTATATCTCATTAGAAATGGTCAGATTGATGTACTCGCTTTGGACCAGGGGAAAGAAAGAAAATAGTTTACTAATGATGGCCACTCGCAGTGAGCGGTCACAAAGCTTCCCACCTGGCACCTCTAACCTTGAATGGCACTGCCCCTGAACTCACAGACTCCAAAATGTTAGACCCAGGTAGAAATGCAGAGATCAATTCTAATGAGGTTCAGACACTTCTATACCAGCTGCAGTATAGTCACACAACTCCTATATTATTATTCTCTTAACACCCCTTGTGTTTATATATTTTTTAAAAACTGAGTTGTTCCAGAACAGTTTGTCAATCTCAGCACTGATGATATTTGAGCCTGATGGTTCTTTGTTGTGGGGGCGCCCAGTGCACCGTAGCATGTGTGGCAGCATCCCTGGCCTCTACCCACTGGTTGCAATGGCCAGACATTTCTCCAGACATTGCCAAATGTCCCCCAAAAGGCATTATTGACCCATACGGGAACCACTGGTCTAGGAAAAAACGGAATTTTTACAGTTTGTTTTAGTTTTTCATGTAGAAATAATTTCAGACTTACAGGGAAAAAAGTTGCAAAACTAGTATACCCGTACACTCTTCACCCAGATTCTAGATTCCCAAAATGCTTCCATTTCACATATAGTCCAATTATTAAAAAGCAGGAAATTAACATAAATACAATACGGTTAAGTAATTTACAGATCTTACTCAAATACAACCAAATGCCCACCAATGTCACTTCTGGTCTAAGACTCAATCCAGGATCCAAATCAAGACCCAACCCAGGATCCAAACAAGACCCAACCCAGGACCTAAACCAAGACCTAACCCAGGATCCACACCAACACCCAACCCAGGATCCACACTAAGACCCAACCCAGGATCCACACTAAGACCCAACCCAGGATCCATACCAAGACCCAACCCAGGATCCAAACCAAGACCCAACCTAGGATCCACACCAAGACCCAACCCAGGATCCACACCAACACCCAACCCAGGATCCACACCAACACCCAACCCAGGATCCACACCAACACCCAACCCAGGATCCGCACTAAGACCCAACCCAGGATCCATACCAAGACCCAACCCAGGATCCAAACCAAGACCCAACCCAGGATCCACACCAAGACCCAACCCGGGATCCACACCAAGACCCAACCCGGGATCCACACTAAGACCCAACCCAGGACCCAAACCAAGACCCAACCCAGGACCTAAACCAAGACCCAACCCAGGACCCACACCAAGACCCAACCTGGGATACAAACCAAGACCCAACCAAGGATCAAAACCAAGACCTAACCCAGGATCTACACCAAGACCCAACCCGGGATCCAAATCAAGACCCAACCCAGGACCCAAACCAAGGCCCAACCTAGGACCCACACCAAGACCCAACCTGGGATCCAAACCAAGACCCAACCCAGGACTCCAACCTAGGATCCAAACCAACATCCAACCCAGGATCCAAACCAAGACACCACCCAGGATTCAAAGCACATCCACACCAGGATTATGTGCAGTTGTCATGCCTCCTTAGTCTCCTCCAATCTGTGACAGGTTCTCAGTCTTTCTTTCTCTCAGGACCTCAACATGATCAAAGAGCACTGACCAGCTACTTTGTAAAATACCTCTCAGTTTACATTTGTCTGATGTTTTCTCATGATTAGCTTGAAGTCAACAATTTTTGACAATGGTGCTGCGCCTTCTCAGGGCCTCATATCAGGGGTGATTAATGTACTATTAACTTTGATCTCTTGGTGAAAGCAGCATCAGCCTCTTCTCCACTGTAAAGGTATTATTTCTTCCTTTGTACTAAATAGTGCCTTGTGGGGAGATTCTTTTAGACTATGAGATTATGCAAATATCCTGTTTCTCACCTTAATTTTACCCACTAATTTTAGCAGTCACTGATGATTCTTGCCTGCAATAATAACTACTGTGGTGTTGGCCAAATGGTGATTTTCTATTTCTGTCATTCAGAATTTATAACTGGAATTCCAATGTAAGTAATAGCTGGTTTTTTTCTCTCATCTTAGAGTTATTTTTAGTGGAAGTTGTATCTCACTACCAAAAATGAAAACCCAGAACTAAAACAATTTTACAATAAATAATAATAAAAAATAAATTCAATGAAAAAATTCCAATTTCTAACTGGCTATTATAGCCTTTAAATCTCCTGATCTGAAGTCTCATTTCTCTTTGTTAAAAAGAGAACAAGCATTAGAAAAGTATTTAAGAAAACCTACTAGAATCAAACTGAACTTCTCCTTGACATATAATCAGAAGGACTGAAAGACATTTAGAAATGGAATCACTATGCAATTCAATAATATTTGGTGTTGGACCTAAATATCACCTAAGATCTTCTCAACTTTCTCCAGTGGTATGTGACCTGCCTTTCGGGAAAACTAGCTAGCTTCTGCCATTTCCAGATGAAGTAACTGAGGTCCACCGAAGGTAACTTACCTGTTTGATAGTCATTGGTAGAGGATTTCTGCTGCAAGGAACAGTAGTAACTCAAACAAGCCTCAGAGACAAGTGCTGGGGGTGAAGTGGGTTGGTAGGTGGAGATTTGTTATCAGCACGGTAGCGTGTCTCAGAAAACCAATGGTAAGATTGCAGCCAGACTAGGGAGGAACCAGAATCTGGAAAAGAACTGTGACCAGGGCCTCTGCCTCTCATTTCTGCTTTTCTCTGTGCATCTATTTTATTTTTCTTTCCCTGCATCCCTCTCTCCTTTCTATATCTCATAGCTGTCTAAGCTTCTCAGTTCACACAGCAAAATATGGCAACCCCAGGACAACCAAGTTCACCACACCACACTCAGAATTCTCATCAGGTCTCCCTGGGTCCCAACTCTAAACTCCTGAAAAGGAGAATCGGATTGGCCCAACTTAGGCCAGGAGAACACTCTTGGTCCAATCAGCTATGATGAAGGGGCAGCATCGCTTAATTCAAACATCCCTAAACAGGAACAGCAGAGGAAGCTTGTGCATCCAAAGGGCAGGAAAACTGACTTCTCAATCACCAGTCCAGTTTCTTAAAATATTTTCCCAGCATTAGTCATTGGTATATCAGCCACCCACATACCACCTATCCTAATTTTTCTTCATACTTTTTTCTTTGACCTGAATCAAATAAAAGCATTGAGTCAGGAAACTTATGATAGTTTGACCTTAAATAGAAAAATCCAATTTTTTTTCAAATACTCATTAAAATACATACATATTACTAAAACCAGGAATGCACATCCTGGTACTGAATAAAAGCTCCAATGTTACGCACCCCCTGCTTCTGTGACTGCTAGGCACTCTATCCTTTGGAGTCTCTGTCCTCTGTTTATTACGTCCCCTGCAGCCAAAACATTCTACCTTCAAATCATTCCATTTTCAATCCATCCTGGCCTTATTCTTCCTGAAATTAAATTCTTCTGACTTGAAGAGTTGCACAACATTGAAAAATGGACTTCTGATGTTTCTTAGAGCTCTTCACACCAACTTTTTTTTTTTTTTAAATAAACTCTGCTCCGTTTTTTACTTGTTTTTACTGGTGTTGCCTCCAGGTCCTTAAGGCAGCAAGGGGGTTCTTAAGGGTGGATTTAGTACATGTTTTCGGCTTCGGTTTTAAAGGTCCATGCAGATAATTACCTAACTATTTTGGAAGGTCCAAAGTTCTAAGGATAAATGAGAAGACCTTGAGCTTGCCCTCAAGGAGGAGCCCTCAGGATCTTGAGCAGGGACAGAAACCAAAGTAGATGGCCACAGGGAGCACGGTGAGTGCTCTGCAAGTGCTCTGCAGAGGTCCAACTGCCCCACTCGCACCAGGGAGTGAAAGCAAAGGGGCACTTAGTCCATCTGAGAAATCTGTGCAGGCTTCACAGAGGACAGGGCACCCAAGCTGAGACCAAAGGAGTTGCAGAAGGCTGGAAAAACCACGATGAGAAGAGAGCACCCTAAAGAGGAAAGATCTGTCTATGTGAAATAAAACAGGAAAGAACCGCGCAGCCAAGGGAGCAGCTAGTGCTGCCAGAGGATCGATTCAAGGGCGAAGTGAAGTGGGGTGAGGCTGGAGATGTCTCCAGGCTCAGCTCAAACGCTCTACCGGAAGTGGTATCTTTAAATTTAAATTAAAAAAAAAAATCAACATGGCACCTAGAGAGAGGCCAGGAGAGGAGACCCAGGAATAGAGAATGAGAGGAGGAATCTGATGTTCACTGATGTCACCAAATATGTTTGGAAAACACTAGATTTTTTTCTTTCTCTTTTTATCTATTTATTAATTAATTAATTTATTTATTTATTTTTGAGATGGAGTTTTGCTTTTGTTGCCCAAGCTGGAGTGCAATTGTGCAATCTCGGCTCACTGCAGCCTCCACCTCCTCCCAGGTTCAAGCAATTCTCCTGCCTCACCCTCCCGAGTAGCTGAGATTACAGGTGCCCACCACCACGCCCAGCTAAGTTTTGTATTTTTAGTAGAGATGGGGTTTCACCATGTTAGCCAGGATGGTCTCAAACTCCTGACCTCAGGTGATCCGCCCGCCTCGGCCTCCCAAAGTGCTGGGATTACAGGTGTGAGCCACTGCACCTGGCCGACTAGATTTTTTTTCTAATGCCATGAATGCAGGACTTCTCAGAGCCCAAGACGTGGACACACCCTGTGAATGTCTAAGTGTAGGTAGAGCTCTTCCCAGACTCTCAAGCCCTCACTGCTGAGAGGGCACTCAGAGGCAGCTGCGATGGGCTCACCTGGGTGAGAGTCGGTAAGAAATGCAGGATCTGCATCTTCATCAGATCCCCAGGTGATTCCTGTGAATATGAACATGAAGGAAGCAGGCACTGGCCGCCATCATGTTAAAATGCAGATTCGAATGTCATTGGTCTGGGATGAAGCCTGAGAATCTGCATTTCTAACTTTGCATAACAAGATTCTGAGTCGTAGACACTTTTGTTTAAAGATAATCTCTGGTGATGAATGTTCTGAAGGAAGAGTGAACCCTCCTGGAAAAGTGGAAGACATCACCCAACTATCAGCCATCTATTCCCTGACCATTTTACATTTAGAAACAAAGAGAATTCCAAGGAATCTATGTCAGTCTCTGCTGAAAAGACGCTGTAGTTGGAAAACTAATACTTAATGACAAGAAATAACTCATGAACAATAAAATTACATATTACAAAATTTTTTTCAGCAAGTCTTTATTGAGCATCTACCATGGGCTATCTCTATTTGATGGCTGGGAGATAGCACTGAAATAAATGATCAAAGCCCAGCCCTCACTATTTTTATATTGTAGAAAGGGC
>NW_012116477.1:271515-344575 GCF_000951035.1 Colobus angolensis palliatus
AAAAAAAAAAAAAAGGGAGAAAGGGCATGGGGGGGCATTGTATAAATAAACAAGTAAATACATAGGCGTTATGGAGAAAGAGAGAGCAATGCGAAGGAGACAGGACATGCTTGTGGAAGGGGGGAAAGGTGTTGCCCTACAGGTAGGCGGGTCTGTGCAGGCCTCAGTGTCAAAGTGACATTTGAGCAGAGACTTGGAGGCATGGGCAGAAGGAGAGATGCGGCTCTCTGAAGGGAAATCATTTAAGTCAGAGGAAACAGCAAACACAAAGTCTTAAAGCTGCAGCAGGGTTGGAATGTTCATAGAAGGTTCACATAAACCCTAAGAGTTTCCATAGCTGGGACAGTGTGTGTGAGAGGAAGAGTGACAGGACACGGGATGGTATGAGCAGTTGGGGGCATGGGATGCAAACCACGTCGGCCCTTATCGGCCACTGGAGGACTCTGGCTTTTCCACAGCTTGACAAACGGGGGCACTGGGGAATTTTGAGTAGAGGAGTGACTTCATTTCAAAAGGCTTCCTTTGGATGCTACACAGAAGTTGAGTGCAGAGGCCAGTGGCGGAAACAGAATGCCTGTTTCAACCGCTACAAACCAGGTAAGCAATCAAGGCAGGGTGGCTTCCGGTGGTGTCAGTGGAGATGGTAAAAGGCAACTGGAGATGGTAAAATGCGACTGGAGTCTGGATATATTTTGAAAGTGGCACCAAGAATATTTCAGAAGATTGGATACAGGGCATGAGAGAAGGCACAAAGTCGAAGCTATATATAAGTTTTGTGACATGGGCAGTAAAAAGGATGGAGTTTGCAGTTTCTGAAATGGGAAAAGACTTTGGGAGCTGTGAGGTAGGAGGCTGGAAATTAAGGGCTCTGTTTTGGACACATTAAGTTTGCAGTATTAATGAGATACATCCACGTGGAGACGAGAAGAGGGCAGTTGGAGAAACAGGCTGAGGTTCAGGAGAGGGATCTAGGGCTGGATATATTGAGTACTATAGACTCAACATGTTAGTTCATTACCTGGATAGAGTAGGAATTCACTAAATGGGCGTGAATGTCATGGCTTAGGCCAGCAGAAATATTTGCTTAACATCGGGAAAGAACTGGGCCTTCGCACCCTCTAATGGTGGGTCAATAACATTTCCACATGAGAAGAAAAGCATGTTTTTTTCTTGTTCCAAGTGATCTGTAAAATAAGTTAGGGTGGTTTCACTTAGGTTGTTTTCTATCTCCAAGATAACATTAATAAACAAATTTGAAATCACACAAGTATGACATAAATTATTTACAGTGTGCTCGAAGAGCTCAGAAGGGCTTTGTAAGGTAAATAATTTATGAACTCATAGAAAGAGTTTCTTTTTTCACTAATTAAGGGTGAAAATTTTACCAACAAATCATGAGAGGTTTTGGGAAGTACGTGGAATGGAGATCAACTCAGTACAACAAACATTTACTGAAAACCTCCTATGCGCCAAGCCCTTGGCTGAACAGGGTGATTGAGAGAGCTGGTTGAGGGGTTTCTGCTTTCAAGAAGCTGCCTGTGCAGTGGGAGACTGGCATCCTTGGGGTTAAGTGCACACACTCCTATAGACATTGGTGCAGCTCAACAATGAGTTCTGAGGCTCTGCTTGGCAGGTGGTAGGATGGTAACCCCTCCCCACCCCTAGGGAAGGCATGGCCAGCTAGTTTGCATTAGCCAATGAAATGTAAACAAAAGTTACAGGTGTTCCTTCCAGGTGGAAGCTTTAAGAGGTGCTGAGTGATTTACCACGTCTGATTCTCTGTTGCAGTGATGAGGGTCACTGTTGAAGTGCTGCTTCTTTCAACTTAGGTACACGGGTGACTGCTACGAGCAGAGCGTTTCCCCCACTCCACCTAGATAGCCTGCTGCATTTATGGCACAGGCAAGAAAGAAGCTTTAGTGTGTTAAGGCACTGATGCGTGGGGTTGGTAGTCACTGCTGCTTCCTAGCCCATCCTGAAGGATAACCATCCTATGTTGACAAAGGGTATCATTATCTGTTTTCATTAATCGACGTTTGTCCTTTGTGAATTTCCACCTTCCAGATACCCCATGGATCCTCCATTCTTTAAGTCTTTAGTTATCTATCTCTGTTTTAAATTCGAATGTCTTCCCTGACTGGACTGGGTTTTCCAAATATTTTATCTACATTCATTTATAGAAACAAAGTTACAGATCCAAGACATCATTTGAATACTTTCTTCCACTCCTCAATTTATTTAAAAGCTCTATTTTCTAACTAAAAACCACCTTTTTTTAAATCTCCACTTGTCCTTCAACTTTCATCCCCTGTAGGTTTTTCTTGTTCATATTACATTTGTCACCACAAGCAAATTTGTAGTTGTTTTGTTGTTATTGTTGTTGTTACTTTCACAAGAATTTCCAGGTATATGAGAGGAATATGGTCAAGGATCATGTAAAATCTGGATTACAGTTGACTAAGGGGCTCCCTTCTGCACCCTGACCTCATTTTAATATATTAAAATTGGACCTTAGCTGAAGTCATAAATGACTCTTCCTTAAGGGCATTCAAGGGCCAAAACTTAGTGAAACTATAAAGGAACATTTTCAGGTGTCTTGTTGCCTGCCATCTTTCTAGTGCTTAGAAAATGCCTAAATAAATACAATAAATATTGTAGACACTAAATAAATATTGCAGAAGGAAGGAAGAAAGAAAGGGAGGGAGGGACGAAGGGAGGGAGGAACTGGAATGCAGCCCAGTGCATGCAAAGACAGAGGTAAGCATTAGTCAAGAGTGTGCTACGAATACCCAGAGGAGGTGCGGGAGTTGCAGAGGGTGAGGCATGACATATGATGGCTTCTTGGCGAACACATGGAAACAAAAGCAAAAAGATACTTTTCCTAACGGTCCTGAGAAAGTTCCACCATTATTAATTTCAGACCATAAGAAATTTCTATATAGATCAGCAGTTGTTCTAATGGTTTGGCAAATCTACTCTGGATCAAGGGCAAATGCTACCTATAGCAAAGGTATCGGGTGTTTCCTTAAGAGCAATGAAGTGCCATTTCAACTGTTCTGCTAGGTTGGCTTGGGAAAGGTCAAGGCAAAGACGAAAAATGCTTATAGCTGTGGAGGGGTCAAGACGTGGGGCGGGTGGAGTTCATGGAGGGCTTGAGCCTGCCTCCACCACATAAAATCCATTATTCTTCCTCAAAGTCACCACAAATAAACAGTAGTAAAGCATCTCTGTTTTCATTAATTGACATTTTCTCGATCTTAAGAAAGTATGATGAAAAGCAACCTTTCCAAACAGCTATTTATATTGATCTGCAATGCAACCTAAATTCTTTGTTCTATCAATGTAAATTGAGCTTTGAAACAAATGCCATCACCACCATCAGGCTGCTCTCTCTCAGTATCTCTTGTTCTGAATTTTGGAGCAGACCCTGATTTATAGTGGAATATTCATTTCCAGCATCAACACAGTGGTCACATCCTCCAACACCAACCCTGACATGGGAGCTGGTATTGTAATATCCTGTGTTTCACTGCAGGCCTGGAAATAGTAGAAGTCCACTCTGTCTTTATTAAGATTAGTATTTGACTACAAGGATAGAAAACCCAAAATAACAATGGGTGATGTTTCCTAAGTCTGGCACTAGGAGGCCCAAGTTGACATGGTGGACAGAGGGACAGGGTTCCAGGCTCCCTCTGCCTTGTTGCTTCCCCATGTACAGCTTCCATCCCTATGATCACCTCATGGTCCAAAATTACTGCTGGAGCACCAGACATTATATCAACATTCCAGCCATCAGGAAGGAAGAGCCAGAGGTAAAAAAGCACCCACCACTTCCTTTTGAATATATTTCCGGGAAGTTGTCACTTCCTCTTAGGACTAATTGAATGAGAACTTAGATTCACTGTCTCACTTATGAACAGGAGAGATGGGAAAATTTGCTTTGTTTGGGACTGCCGTGTGCCACTTAACAAGTGAAGGTCAATCGTGGGGAATACGCAGGGAATAGCACTGGGGGATAACTGGCACTTCCACCCACTTCAATATGGTTTATGCCAAATTTTAATTTGTCTTACCCTGCTTCTTCTTAAGTGCTAAGAAAAATAATGAGATACATAAAGTTTTCTGAAACCATGAAACCGAACTCATTTACCTTTATAATTTTCTATTAATCTACCACCAGAATTCATTTTGCATAATTCCAGCCTCTAACACTTTAATACCATCTCTTTAGTCTTTACACTTTAGTGGTCTCACTCATGTCAGACTTTTTCATCTCCTTTATGTTCATTTATTTTAACTTTTAGTGGTCTTCTAGCCAATCCTTTATCCTTTTTATTACAAGAGCATGAAATTTTATAATCCCCTAGAGCTTTGGTAGTCAGCTGCTACAAGGTTCTTAACCTTCAGTAATTTATTCCCTCATTTTTGACTTTCAGATCTGAAGCATGCCTTAATATTTTGTTTTTGAATATGAAAGTAACTTTTATTAAGTAGGTTTATTGCATTAATAGATTTTTATTTCATTCTTTACAGTTATATGTAAGTTCCCTGCTAGTTATGCTGCAGATCATTTTAATAACAATTTATAATGCTATGTAATATAATTTACATTTAATACAATAAAAATGTACATAATATAATAAAGCAAGAGTAATTTTATAAAACTTTACCTGGAAATCATTTCCAGTAAGCATGTATTTTTTGAACTCCCAAACAAACAATTTTGTTGATATTTATTATAACAGAAACTCCCTAAACAATAATAGCTTCTCTTTTTAAGAAAAAATAAATAAAGACAGTGCCTCTTAAAATACCACACATGTTTTGATTTTTTATTTGCCTCATCCTTTCTCCTCACTGTTTTGATTTCTCAAAGGCAGAGAGGGAATTGTATTTCCTTCATCATACAATTACATGAATGATCAATACCCAACTGTGAAAATTCCTAATTCAGGTTACAACAGCAAGAACAATCATGTCGGCATTAACTGAGATATATATGTGACAATAAAATAATACTAATAATTATAAAACACTCTCATGAAAATCTGGCAAGGAAATATAGAAAGACTGATAAAAATGCAAATGTTAGGCATATATTTGCACACCAAGGGAAGGAAAAACCGAGGCATGAACTTGAGGACTTTAAAACCTCTGGACTTGAAAGAAAGAATGATAACAAGGAAAAAATTGGTCACCAGGGAATTGGACCCTGACAGTATTTCTCTTCAGGCAAGAATCTAAGTACATATATCAGTTAGCGTGTGTTGCATAACAAACCTCCCTCAAAACTCAGTGGTTTAAAACAGGAACTTCTATTCAGTTCATGTGTCTGCCAGTTGGCAGTTGGGGTTGGGAGATGCTGCTGATCATGGCCAGGGTTGTCTGATCTTGGCTGAGACTCACTAGTGAGTTTGTGATTGGTTTCCGGATTAGCTGGGAGGCTGGCTGGCTGTTGGCTTGGGTGCCTCAGCTCTCTTCTACAAGGTCCCTCATCCTCCAGCAGGCTAGCTCTGGCTCATTCAAATGGTGGCAGAGATCCAAGAGCTGCAGGAGGACAAGCCTGGCATGTCCTGTACGCATGAGTGTGTCTCAAGCTTCTGCTCCAGTGATGTTCACTAATGTCTCATTGTCCAAAGTTGGTCATGTTCCCAATTCAGATGCGAGGATAGGGAAATAGACTCTATCTCTTTATGGAAGGGGTGAACAACTGTGGGTATTTTATAATCTACCATATCGCCCCCAGGATATTCATGATATTTTCTACTAAATCCTGAATTCCCGTGGTCCATTTGAATATTTCACTCACTCAATTAATGAGTGCTTACTTTGTGCCAAGCCCTATTTTAGAAGTAGTGAATAAATGAAAAGTCCGGCCTCATGAAGCTTGCATTCTAGTGTGGTCCCCTATTTCCCAAATCAATATTCTTTCTGCCCCAAGCCAATGTCTCTGCCTCCTAAATCCATGAATAGACCTTTGATATCCCTTCATTTTTCTTCAGACAATACATTCTTCTTTTCTCTTTTAGGAACCTCCCCTTCTAGATCCTGGGGAACTGTCAAACATGAAATGTCCCTTGCTGGTCACACATCTGATCATGACATCCAATCTGGCCAATCAGAATACCTCACCCTGGACATAAGGAATGCTCCAGTGTTGGACAGATGAGCCAGGGAGGACCAAGCAAAGACATTCTCGGGAACTAATACAAAGCTGTTTAAGAAAATTTGGAATCTCTACCTATAGAAACAATGTGAGCTAGCAATGCCAATAACCTTAGACACTCCACAAAAATAAATCAACTGGAGGAAGTGAGAACAAAATAATAAAGAGAAACAAAGTTTTGGTGATGTCATTTGAGCTCCTGGAAACAGCCATGCCTGGAGCTACCTCCACTGCTGTTCTTGTTATACAAGTCAATTACTTATGAAATTTGAATTGGATTTTTGTCATCTACAACCAAATAAGTTTTGAGTAATATAATCTTCCAGCACTGAACACTGCTGTTCCAATCTCCCAAAGCCAGCTAGAGCCCCTGGAAACCCTGTGTGCTATTTGTGGAATACTACAAAATACATGATACATAATTTTACCATACATATAAAGAGCAATCTATTCGGCAGAAAGTAACTACATGATACAAGTACCATGTAGCAACCATAAACGCACCTTTTTAAAAAAGATTATCAAACTAAATAAGGTCTGACATTTCCAATTTTTTATTAATAATCATTTGATTCTTGTTTATCACCTATAGCTGGTACTCACAGACGGGCTCAAGAAAAATGTATGGGGAGGAAAATAAAATGGACAAAATTCTATCTGGTGGGTTATTTTTTTCCTACAAATTCAAAAGAGATTAGCTTCTGCCCAGGTCGTAGAAAATCCCAGTGATCCTCTGGACCACAGACTGAGAACCTTTTTCTAAAGTAATATTAGAGATTACATTAAATTAATCAATCTGAAATTACAAATTGAAAACTCTACTCTTCTCTAGCCACCTTCCCAAGGAAGACCTAGGAATTCAAATGCTACCCTTTAGGAAGTATATTCCCCAAATTATTACCCAATCCAAGCTTTCCCAAATGTGTCTTATGAATCATTACTTATACCACGTACACACAAACACACACACACACACACACACACAGAGTTCTGGGTTCAAGTTATGCACAATCTCTTCATCTTCTTGAGGAGAAACTGCACACATCAGTATAGTAAAGACTCTGGGAAGGGGTCTGTTTAACTTCATTTGAACCAGCATTTCCTTAACTGATTAGATCACAGAACACCCTTTTAAAAAATCATGTTATGCCTGTTAATATTCATGAACCTAGTTGTTCATGAAGTACATACTAATCTATCATCTACAATAGGGGTCTGAAAACTGTTCTCTGGTAAAGGACCAGAGAATAAAGTTTAGGCTTTGTGGGCCATGCAGTCTTTGTGGGCCATGCAGTCTTTGTCACAACTACTCAACTCAGCCATTGTAGCGAGAAGGTGGCTGTAGAGTGCATGTAAACAAATAAGCATGGCTGTGTTCCAATAAAACTTTATTGATAAGAACAGATGGAGGCCTAGGTTTGGCGCTGTGGCATAGTTTGCTGGCCTCTGTCTAAACCAACAGGGATTTCAAGTCTAGGACAAAAGAGTAGAGAAGACGACGGACTTAGAGTCAGTCATCTATATTGGAGGCCCAACTCCATGTACAAGACTCCAGAGCCTCAAGTAAGTTACTAAAATTCTCAAAGCCTCCGTCTCACATCTGTGAAATGAGGATTTCATGTACAATGTTATACTAACTGAATTTACATGTCTACATGACTTCTCTGAGTGAAGGGTGTGAGTTTGTGTGTAAGAGAGAGAGAGAATACGTATAATTCAAGAAAGGGTTCAATTCAACACATGGGCCATTATAGGTCAAAACAAAGTGGAATAGTGAAAAGATTCATAACCAAACTAATGCAGCAAACACAGCACTCAGATCCAAGGATGATAGATAACAAAAGCATTTTACCCTCATGAGAATTTTCGCAATTTGAGGCGAGCATTCAGGGCTTCCATAGTGCATGGAGCAAGGTTTGAGCCAATCTTACATAGTTCCCAAGGGCCACAGAAAACTAACATTCTGTTTCCATAAACCTATCAGGAACTATGCTTAGATTTATATGAGGCCTAAGGAGAAAAAAGAGAAATGCCTTCCAACTCACTTACAAACACATATTTTCGCTATTTAATTTTCAGCCAGACCCTCTGATTACCAAGTAGACCAGAAAGATTCTATTTTCCTCTTATCAGTCGAATAAAATGGACATCAAGCCAAAAACAGAGTTAAGCTATTAACTTAACTGTGGTTCTAAGCTGGATTTTTTTAACGCCAATGTTTGCTTTCATAAACTTTTCTTTACTCTCATTCTGGCAAAATTATCTTTTTATTTTGCCACACTAACTGTGTTCATGTTTTCCATGTTTACTACATTATGTAGCTAGATCTTCTCTTCCACTCATTCTATTTTTTGCATGGTGAAATGATGGAGGGAAAGAGACAAGGAAATGCTCAAATCCCTCTAGAGTTCCCTTTTTGCTCCATAGGGACCTAACATTTAACATGATTAATTTAACAAAAAAAAAAAAAGAAGAAGAAGAAGAAGAAGAAGAAATGAACATTTCTTTGCAGGGAGAAGCTTTTAGTCATCCTGACACCAGGCTTTCATGCAGCAAAAATATTACTAATACTATTTTCTCTCTGAAGTGCATTTGTTATCAATATGCACTTAAACTGGTGATCAAGTCTTGCTAGGAGAGACACCTGCTCTGCATTTTCTATCTGTTTAATACCTCAGGGATACATCACTTAATAATTTAGTGCTAAACCATTTAGCATTTTATCCCATCATCCCTTATATTACACACAGGATTTCAGTAATGTCTGATAAAATTACGTGTTAGCTGCCTTATGTGTGTGTAAAACTTAATAAGTCTTCTTTCCCCCCTCAAGTTTAATAACTGATTTTCTTACATTTATGGATGTGAAATTTTATTGCTCATGGATATAGTTTGAACCTAAATCTTCATATCTTATAAATTGATTTTTAGTTTCCTTTTTGACCTTATGAATTTCAATCAGACATTGACCTCTTGTTGCTCATGAATCTGACTGATTTAATGCCTTATAACAATAATAGTGGAGAAAAGCATTATCATAAGAGCCCACAGGGTTTGCAGAAACCCATAACTAGATCTCAGCGGCCTTGAGCAATAATAATTCTTGACCTAAGACCATTCTCTAAAGCCAGCATTCTTTACTGTACTGGGATAGCCCATCCTTGTTACAGACTAACCAGCGTGAGCGATGGGAAAGTCCCCGAAGGAGACTGGTTAAAACTGTTTCAAAGACACAACCTTGAACGTAAACCAGTAATGGGAAAGTCGCAAAAAAGCTAATTTTATCTTAACTGTATTGTGAATGAAAAGAAAAGAGAAATAATACACTAGAGCTGTCTTTTGGCGGGGCAGGGAGGCATTTTAAGTATGTTAGCTGGAGAAAAAAATGAAAAATTAATATTAATTGCCTTTACAGACTGTATTGTTACTCCTCTCTCTTGTATTGTGACTGCTGAGTCTATGGTATAAATGGAAGAGTTGAAGGATTGTTCCTTTGTTTCCTGGCTGTGCTAATTTAATTTAATTGGTTTACTGAATAACTGGGTGTTGATGTTCATTGTTCCTTATTAAGAAAGACTCTTAAACCAAAAGCAAAAGCAGCTCCTTTTTACTGGTTCTTTCTTTTTTTGTGAATATAAGAGTCCAACATTTTACTGCACGGCAATCAACATTTCTCAAAAGATAAACAGCTAAAACCTGGGCTTACCCAAGGGCTTTGCCTCCATGATTCATTCTCTGAAAAAATCTAAAAATTCCTTAAATTTCTACAATATCATGCTGGCAGTGAAATGCTTGCCTAAAACTGAAATTACCTGGGGGAGAGAATAATTTTTTTCTGCTGAGAACTGAAGTTGATGTCCTATTTAACACAGTTGCTTTGTAGGTAAGCGCTTAAAAAGAAAAGGAAAGCAGGCCTTCAAAAATCTTCCTCTAAATGAATCCCACTTCAAATCCAATGTAGAGTTCAACTACTGAGAGTCCAAAGTACAATATTCATATCCCATTTCAACCAACCACAATGCAAGAGACTCAGAACCATAGCCATTGGTTCTGTTCCTCAATATTTTAATTCCACTTCCTTCCAAACACCTGATAGGATTAATACTTTCCTGCCACCTGGAAACTAATGTGACTGCTTTGACCAATGAAATGTGAGCAAACACATTTAAAAGGCAACACACAAGGTACAACTTCCTCTTCTCCAGCCCATATGAGTGAGGAAGCACCTATTGATTAGACGGTGTAATGCAGAGTCATGAAATGCTGCCTTGAATACACCCATGTAACAAACCTGCACATGTACCACCAACTCTAAAATAAAAGTTGGAATTACAAAAAAAAAAAAAGTCAGCAAACCATGGCAGGCTTTATATGAGCAAGAAATAAATGTTGTTTTAAACCAATGAGATCCGAGAGCTATGTTTTTACCACAATATAAGGAAAACTCATGTGTCTGATTCATCTACCTTTTTTAACTGTATTTTTGGGAGATTTCCGTGGATGAGGAAATTAAGGAATGAAATATGTACAACTGAAGCAGAGTAGAACTCCTGATCCCCAAGAGCAACCCTGTCAATGAGAAATCATTACATCTTAAAGACGTAACCTGGGGCCTGGCACGGTGGCTCACATTGTAATCCCAGCACTTGGGGAGGCCAAGGCAGGTGGATTACTTGAGGTCGGGAGTTCAAAACCAGCCTGGCCAACATGGCAAAAACCCATCTCTACTAAAAATACAAAAAAGTTAGCTGGGGGTGGTAGTGGGCACCTGTAATCCCATCCCAGCTACTCAGGAGGCTGAGGCAGGAGAATCACTTGAACCTAGGAGGTGGAGGTTGCAGTAAGCGGAGATCACGCCACTGCACTCCAGCCTGGGCAATAGAGCAAGACCCCATCTCAAAAAAAAAAAAAAAGAAGATGTAACCTGGGTGTTACATCTTTAAGATAATACATTGCCACAAAAGAATCCTACTGTTGTAAAATACAAGATAAATACACTTATTGAGGAGCAGTCATTAATACATCAGAATGTCAGACCGTATTAGCAAATCTTGTACAGAGTGAATGTCCTAAGATATAAAGGGCAAAAGAAAGTAAAGAAAGTATATTGTCTTTCAGTTCAGAAGTCAAGAGAGCATATTTCTAAGAAAGCAAGAGCCATCAAAAGAAAAATAAGTAGGAATGGCAAATGAAAGGTGAAGGAGATCGTCATTTTATAAACCTAATTTTTGAGCTGTTTGACCAGTAATTTTTTTAGATTTTTTTGTGGTACGTGCAGATTTAAGAGTTACAATATGCCCACTAGAAGAGCAAAGAGCAGTCAATCATTCATTTATTCCTTGGATAAATATTTATTAAAAAATTGCTGAGAGCAGCAAACTGTTCTAGAGGTTGGTGGCATGGCAGTTCACCAATATTTGGCAAATTAGGCAGACAAAGTCCCTGCATTCCGTGAAATTACAGTTTATCAGGCAAACCAAAAAACAAATAGATCACTGAAATGATTTGTCCTATGAAAGTACATAGACAGGAGAACCTGAATTAATAGGCATAAGTAATAGCCTTTAACCCGAGGCCTGATGGATAAGCGATAGTGTTCTACGTGGATCAGCCAGGTTTCTGCAGATCGTAAGTGACGACAAGCCAACCTGAAATTGTCTAAGCGTTAAAGGGGAATGTATTGGTTCAAAACTGGGAAGACTTGAAAAAAAAATGTAAAACATTACGACGTCCAAAAAGTACAAAGTCCAAAACATTACGATAGACTTACACAAATGACTGCATGCCGATTGATTCCATTTATGTGAAGTTCTAGAAGAAACTAAACTAATCTACAGTTGAAAAAAATTCAGGGCTGGGCATGGTGTCTCACGCCTGTAATCCCAGCACTTTAGGAGACCAACGCAGGTGGATCACTTGAGCCCAGGAGTTCGAGACCAGTCTGGGCAACATGGTAAAACCCCATATCTATTTTAAAAAAATACAAAAACTAGCCGGCAATGGTAGCATGTGCCTGTAGTACCAGCTACCCAGGAAGCTGAGGTGGGAGGATTCCTTGAGCCCAGGAGTTCGAGGTTGCAGTGAGCGGTGATCATGCCACTGCACTCCACCTTCAGCAACAGAGAAAGACACTATCTCAAAAAAATAAAATAAAGTAAGAATAGTGAGTGGTGTCTCTAGGTAGAAATGAGGGTAAGAATTGACTGGGGAGCGGCAAGAGGAGACCTCTGGAGCTGATGGCAGTGTCCTCTATGTCTCCATAGTGGTTTGTGTTGAAAACTTGTCAAAAGTTCAGCCAGTGGTGGTACACTTAAGATTTGTGCATTTTTACTATATGTAAAGTTTGCTCTTCAAAACCATAAACAAATATTGAATTATAGTTCATAAGATCTATGCTGAACCGCTTAGGAGTGAAGTTTACCAATGACTGCAGCTCCCTTTGAAATGCACACCAAAAAATAGGATGGACTGATTGATGGATGAACAGAGGAGTGAATGGACAGGTAGTGGAAAGGGTATGTGATAAAGAAAGTATAACAAAAGTTAATGGCAGAATCTAGATAATGGAAATACACATTTTTCAATTTCTCTGTAAAGCTGACATTTTTTTCATCATAAAATCTTTGGAAAGGCTGTGATTTGTCCAGCTTAGGTCACATGCCCAAACTCCTTAACGAATGACCAGAGTTAATGGGATGAGTGACTATGAATTGACAGGAACTGAGGGCAGGAAGGCAGGGAACTGACACTGAAAGCCCAACAGAACTGTATGGGGAATGGAGGGGTGGTGCACACGTGGAGGGCGAATTGATGTTACCAGAGGAAAAAGAGAAGAGACACTGGGCCCACAAAAGCAACAGTCAACCTCTATATCAGGTGAAGGCATGGGATGGAGTCAATAAAGTGCTCCAGGTGGAGGAAACTATGCCTGAAAGTTCAAAACCAACTTAAAATGGTGCATTTGAGGGACGGTACCATAGAATGACAATTTAGAAGAAGCAAACCTGGAGATCATGAAGAGTTAAGGTATTTGCTTTATGTACCATGGGATTTGTAGATTCATGATCTATGATCATGGATCCACCCAAGAATTTTAAGCAGAAGAGTGACACGAAGCCTTACATAAAAGAGTACATTATTATTTCGTTTATGGGAAGTTCTTGAGCAGACAAAACTCATCTATGATGGGAAAAAAGTCAGAAACATCTTTGCCTTTGGAAAAGTGGGGGTGGCATTGACTAGGAAAGACCTGCAGAAAAATTTTCTGGGATGATGGCAGCGTTCTGTAACTTGAAAGAGGTTTGGGTTACCCAGATGTACTCATTTGTCAAAACTTATCAAATATACATTTAAAATGTGTGCATCTCATTTGCTGAATTTTACAGCAAAAGTAAAATTGTAAAGAAATTGTAAACTTTAATAATATGAAGACTGAAGTATTTAGGCGGAAGTATACTGGCTACAATTTAATGTGAGTCAAAAACATAAGATGGATAAATGGATGGCTGGATAAATATACGATGAAAACAATTGTAGTATATTAATGATGGAATCTAAGGGTGGGTATACAGGTTTTCATGGAAAACTGTTTTAACTTTGCTTTGTGCTTGAAATTTTTTAAAAAGTGTTGAGATTTTAAAAACTAAAAAATAATTTAAAAAGTGATTCTAGAACTAATATGCTCATGTAAGTTTAATTTTCATCTCTGCTATGACTGAACTTGAATATAGCTCTTGCAACATACTGAATTTTGCTCAGGACACTACCTTCAGGAGTCCATCGGCCCGAGTGAAGCACAAAATGAACTCCTAGTTAAACAGAGCAAGCTTCAGAGCCAGCTAGCCCTGGCCTTATTCAATCATCAATCAACTTTGGAGCAATATGTACTGTGCCAAGCATTGTGCTAAAAGTGTCAACAATACACTGAGGAGCAAAAGAGAAAAAGATCTTACTGCTATAGAATTTATAGTCTTGTAGGGGAGAGAGACAGACTGTAATCAAATGAGCAAACAAATACATTTATAATTACAATCCATTAACATGCACTGTGAAGAAACATATAGGATGCTATATCAGTTCTCCTATGAGAAGCAGATGCCATGAATGAAATTAGACATGCAAGAGATTTATTGATGGAAATTCCTGGGAAAGACTAAGAGAGAGGAGGCAGGAACAGCCATGGAGAGACTTCAGAATGTGATGCAGGTCCAACAGTGACAAAGGAGGACAGAAAAGAAGGAGGATTTGGTAGGAAGAACCACAAACAACATTGTCATTTTGACAGTCTTGGCAAGGTTGGCAGGAACTCCCTGAGCAAAGATTGCCCACAAAGCAGTCCTGCACTGGGCAGAAATAACCCCGCTCTAGTGTCCTCACCATGTTTGGTCATTGCCAAGGGCAGCCTGGGAAAAGCATAGGTTCATTGCTGTGTGAATGCAGCAACGAATCTGAAGGTTCAGTTAACCACACTCTTCACAGCCGTTTTATTTGAGGGAGATCTAAGGGCACATCTCCATGACCATTGCCATGACTATAAAGGCAGTGTAATGAGTAGTGGGAGTATGGACTTCAGAATCAAGCAGATTCCTCACTGAAAAGTGAGGTCTTCTTGAGCAAGTAACGGCATCTGTGAAGTTGAGCTAATAGTGCACATCTCCTGGGACTGTTGCAAAGTGTAATTGAACTGACACATTTAGAGTGCTTATAAAGCTGGCTGCACATATTAAGTCCTCAATAAATATTAGCTATTATTATTGTGGAGCCATGAGAGTAAATGAACCTGATATAATTTAGGAGGTAGAATACTGACTTTTGACCTGAGGACACTAGAAACTGGGCTGTGTAAAGACTCTTAGGCAAGAGGTAGCATGGGATGTTTGAGAAAATGAGAAAAAGAAATCCTGTGACATTCAAAAAGGAGATTTTAAGCAGCACCAAAGCAAATTAAAGAAAAATGAGAAGGCGTTGGCAGGTTTTCAAGGAAGGTATGGCATGTTTAGATTTGCAGTTTTAAAACATCCCTCTGCCTGCAGGACAGAGAACGAATTTGAGAAGGCTCCTAGAGCCAAGCTAGAATCCATGGCAAAAGAGACAAGATGGTAGTGGCTTGGAAATAGAAAGAAGTTGATGGAATCAAGAAATATTTAGGAAATTTAGTATCTACTCCAACCTTACTGACTTAGTAGCCACATGACCCAAGAATAGAGCAAGTTTCTCAACCATTCTGAAACTCAGTTTCTTTATCTGTAAAGTGAAAATATGTATACACAATTTACAGACAAGCTGTGAGGATTCAATAGACAATCTAACTAAAATAATGTACCAGAGGTGACCTTGGCAATATCTGTTCTTTTCACATCTCATCCCTACTTTCATCCTCATGGATAGAGTTCATTCCCTGCTTCTTTCTTCAATCTGTCTGATATTTACATATTGTCACTGTCACACTCATGCAGCTGTGACCTTTTATGGGAGATCTGGGGGGGCTCACCTGTCTTTTTCCATCACACAGTGAGGTCCCTAAAGGCAATGACTGAGATCTTGCATCTATTTGAGGGTTTGGCGCCTAGTTAGCCATTAACAAGTATTTGCCAAAATGAATTAAACTGATTTGAGATTGTCTGTAATGGATTTCCTCCAAACACCTGCATGCATCAGAAATGGAGATGGGTGAGGTCAAACATCCTTATTAACAACGCCACAAATCTGCTCTTCAGTTGATCACCATCTGCAACCATTCCACAAATGACCCAAACTACAATAGGGGTTTATGACATGATGTCAACATCTATTCCTGAGCCTTCCCAGACATGTGCACCTTCATGTAGCAGCAAAACACTCTTCCAGGAAGGTAAAAGGAAATGGAAAGCCTTTTTTCAGGTATTCTGGTTGTGAAGAGATCCTTTTAAACATATTCATGATCAGTACAACTCTTCTGTAGAAGATACTGATTGCAAAGTGATGACAACAAGCACAAGGGTTATGCATTTCTAGAGGGAGCCTGTAACAGTTCACAAAACCTTTTCCAATTGCTGAGCACACAAACACATGAAAAAAGGCTTCACATCAGCTATTCTCCATGCTGGGATGGCTCAGCCATCCTAATTTGGCAATCAGGGAAATGGCTCTACACCTCAATCCAAAGGGCTATTTATTCAGCACCCTAGGGAAGGTTGAAAAAATGAAGGAGCTGTTTATTGCCATGTCTCAGCAAAAGATAAAGAATAGAAACGCATTATTCCTTCAAAAGAATCTCTCCATTCTTGCTTGTGTAGCCAACTGACATTGCAAATGGCAGATGCCAATCACAGACTTCCATTGCTGTCTAAAGCCCAGCCAGTAGGGGACTGCACCACCCAAACATGCTAACAAATGGAACAGCAATTGAATCATCTGATTTGACTGCCTAATTAATAATAGATAGTTTTGAGTTACTGCCTTTCAATTCTAGAGGAACTACAGATTCACCCAAACACATCATTTGGAACTTCAAAGTCAAAGGCTATACATTCACACTACACATTCACATGTTTGTATGAGTGTATGGTCCTATGAATTATGAAAGCATCAGTGTGTGGATTTGTTGTCTGAATTCTGGTGATATAATGCTGAATAATGAATGATGTGCAGGCAATGGCTAGAAGAATGTAGGGTGAGGTGGAACATTGACAATGTCCCATACCCTATCATTTGCAGTTCATCTTCACAATCTTTGTCATATCTATGTACTATCTGTTCAATTACTTACTTAATATTTTTGTTTAAATCAACTATAAATTATTCCTTTGTAAAAATTTAGCCTTGTCCTGAGCAACAACACACATGAAGTTGTGGATGGGCAGCACTAGTTATATTATTTTTCAACACACATTAAAATAAACACATAGTTGTGAAACTTTTAAAAATGTTCATCTTCCATCTAAAATGCTATTCTTAACCTGGAGTA
Organism: Colobus angolensis palliatus; assembly: GCF_000951035.1. Classification (NCBI taxonomy): domain Eukaryota; kingdom Metazoa; phylum Chordata; class Mammalia; order Primates; family Cercopithecidae; genus Colobus; species Colobus angolensis. The sequence continues at coordinate 288,627 of NW_012116477.1, forward strand.
CACAAATCACTAAGGGGTCTGAGGATAGAATCCATACAGTTCATGAACATGGGAAGAAAAAGTTTACAGCTCTATTTTCAGAAAACCCTAATAGAAATCTAACACTTTCTTCAATTACAAATGTAGATTATAAACCACAGTACCTCCAACTGTCACCAACAGAAATCATAGATATTTCCATTTTATTATAAAGACATGTGCACACACATGTTCACTGCAGCCCTATTCACAATAGCAAAAATACGGAATCAACCCAAATGCCCAGCAATGATAGACTGGATAAAAAAAATGTGGTACATATATACCATGGAATACTATGCAGCCATAAAGAGGAATGAGATCATGTCCTTTGCAGGGGCATGGATGGAGCTGGAAGCCATTATCCTTAGCAAACTAACACAGGAACAAAAACCAAATACCACAAGTTCTCACTTATAAGTGGGAGCTAAAGGATGAGAACATAAGGATACACAAAGAGGAACAACACACACTGGGGCCTGTTAGAGGGTAGAGTGTGAGAAGAGGAAGAGGATCAGGAAAAACAACTAATGGGTACTAGGCTTAATACCTGGGTGATAAAATAATTTGCAAGACACACGTTTACCTATGTAACAAACCTACACATGTACCCCTGAACTTAAAAGTTAAAAAAAATAGAAAACATAGATATTTCTTACTTTTTAGGATGGTAATTCCTAAAAACCAGAAGAAAGGTAAGGTAAGCTCTATGATTTCCCAGTTTACTGCCTTGAGAGAAGTTCCAGGCTTTGGTATAGGAAGAGGCAATTGAAGTCGAGGCTGGCAGACTCTCAGATGAAAAGATGGAGCTGCAAGTTTTGAGGAGAGCAAAGAAGCTTAATTTCACAGGGCAGCCTGGAGAAATTTCCACCCAAAAGGAGTAGAGGAAACAGTATCTAGTACTCACACAAAGGCTGGGAACAGGGCCTCTTCCAACCAGTCAGACTGGAGGAAAAAAAAAAAACTCATAATTCATCAGACTAAGATGCACCTGGCCTCAATCGTGGGAAATAATTAGCCCAAGACTAAATTCTGTTCTGGTGTTGCTTAACAAACCTTAAAAGCAAGAGTTAGAAGAATCAAGTAGTTCTCATTTAAATAAACTGAGTCCCAGAATAAAGCTCAAAATTGTTTTGTAGAAATACAAACACATTCAGGCCACAAAAAGGTAAAATTCATAATGTCTGGCATCCAAGCAAAAATTGCCAGATGTATAAAGTAGCAAGAATGGACTGGGCTTGGTGGCTCATGCCTGTAATCTCAACACTTTGGGAGGCTGAGGTGGGTGGATCACCTGAGGTCAGGAGTTCAAGAACAGCCTGGCCAACATGGCAAAACTGCGTCTCTACTAATATTACAAAAATTAGCCCAGCACGGTGGTGCATGCCTGTAGTACCAGCTATTCGGGAGGCTGAAGCAGGAGAATTGCTTAAACCCGGGAGGCGGAGGTTGTAGTGAGCTGAGATTGTGCCACTGCACTCTAGCCTGGGCAACATGAGACTCTGTCTCAAAACAATAAAATAAAATAGCAAGAATGTAAGATTCAAAATTGGAAGGAAAGTCAATCAATTGAAATGACCCAGAACTGACATAGATGTTGGAATTTGCTGACAAAAGCACTGAAACACAGATTTCATAACTGTATTCCAAATATCCAAAAAGTTTAATAGAAATGGGAAAGATATTTTTTAAAGCAGAGAAAATTTAATATAAAAGATAAGAAACACAATATCTGACATGAAAAATACACTGAATAGGATTATTGGCAGATTAGACATTGCATAAGAAAACATTAGTGAATATAAAGTAACAGGAATAGAAACTATGCTAAATATTTCTTTAAAAATAAACGGAACATCAGTAAGCTGTGGGAAACTTCAAGAATCCTAAATAGATTGCAATTGGAGTACCTAAAAGCAAAGGCAGTAAAGGTTAAAAAAAAAAAAAAAGAAATAATGTTTAAAAAAAGAATAATTTTCATATAATTTTCCAAATTTTATGAAAATTATAAACACACACATCCAAGAAGCTCAATGAACCCCAAGCATCAGACACATGAAGAAAATGAGACCAAAGCATATCATAATCAAATTACTTAAAACTTATGTAAAAATAGTATCTTAAATGTAGAATAGAAAAAAGATATAATATATACATATACAGTGTATATACACACAATGTGTATAAAACAAAAATAAGAATAGTAGTAATTTCTTATCAAAAACAGTGCAAGAAAGAAGACAGTAAAACAACATCTTTAAAGAAATGAGAAAAAAAAGTTTGTCAACCTAGAATTTTATACCCAGTGAAAATACATTTTAAAAATGAAGGCAAAATTAACACTTGAGATTTTATAATCAGCAGAACCACACTAAGAAAAATGTTAAAGGATTTTTTCAGGCCAGGGAAAATGATACCAGATGAAAACTGGAATCTACACAGAAGCAAAGAGTGAGAAATGGTAACTATTGGAAAAGAAATAATAAATTTTTCTTATTATTTAATATCTTCAAAAGATAAATTAATGAATGACAAAAATAACAATGTAGTGTGGGGTTTATAATATGTGTAAAAGTCAAATATATGACAACAATTATTTCTCTCAAAAGGGGAGAAATGAAAGTTTACAATTGTCAGGTTCTTATACTACATATGAAGTAGTGTAATATAACTTGAAGGAAGACTATGGTAAGTTAAAGATCTATACTATGTACCCAAAGTAATCAGTAAAATAGCAAAAGAAAGAGTTATAGCTAATAAGCTAATGAAGGAGATAAAACAGAACTATAAAAAATTTTAATTTATCTAAAAGAGACAATAAATGCAACAAAGAATAGATGGAGCAAATAGAAATCAATTCACAAAGTAATAAATTTAAACATCACATTACATGTAAATGGTTTAAGACAAAGATTGAGCGATTTCATTTAAAAAGGACCATCTTAATACTGCCTACAAGACACCCACTGTAAGTACAAAGACACAAATAGGTTTAAAAAAAAGATAAGTAAACATATACCATGCTAACGCTAATCAAAAGAAACCTGGAGCGGCTATATTCACCAAAACGTAGAATGTCTGCTCTTAGAAAGACGGTGTTAAAACAATGGAAAGATATGCCACAGACTGGGAGAAAATATTGGCAAATCATGGATCTGCTAAAGGTCCTGTATTTAGAACATATAGAGAACTCTCAAAACTCAATAATAGAAAGCAAATAAACCCAAAAAGATTTGAGCAAACACTCTGCCAAAAAGTATATGGATAGCAAGTAAGCAAATGAAAAGACGTTCAATGTTATCAGTCATCAAGAAAATTCAAATGAAAATCACAGTGAGATACCAATACACATGTTCTGACAGAATCACTAAAAGTAAAAAGACTGACATACCAAGTGTTGGTGAGGATGTGCAGCAACAATGCTGTTGAAAATGTAAACTCGCACAACCACTTTGGAAAACAGCAGTTTCTGTAAAACTCAGACATAAACCTACTATGTGATCCAGCCATTTTCCTCCTCAGCATTCACCCAAAAGAAATGAAAGCACGTGTTTATGCAACAACTTGGACATGAATGCTCATAATGGCTTCATTTGTGATTGCCCAAAACTGGAAACAACCCACACGCCCATCAGCAGGAGAATGGATGAACTATTTGTCAGATATTCATACCGTGGAGTGCCACGCAACAATAAAAAGGAATGAACTACTGAGATGTAACAATATGGATAAACCTCAAAATAATTATGCCTAGAGAAAGAAGTCAGATCAAAAAAAAAAAAAAAAACACACAGTACATAGTACACACTATATGAATTCATTTGTTAAAACTACTAGACTGGGAGGCTGAGACAGGCAGATTACTTGAGGTCAGAAGTTCGAGACCAGCCTGGCCAACATGGTAAAAACCTGTCTCTACTAAAACTACAGATATTTGCCAGTTGTGGTGGCACATGCCTGTGCTCCCAGCTACTTAGGAGGCTAAGGAAGGAGAATTGCTTGAACTTGGGAGGCGGAGCTTGCAGTGAGCTGAGATCATTGCCACTGCACTCCAGCCTGGGCGACAGAGCAAGACCTTGTCTCAAAAAAAAAAAAAGTCTAGAAAAAAATAAATGAATATATCCTAACATAAAGCAGATCAGCATTTGCCTGGTCTTGGGAAGGGCAGGGAGAGAAGGGAGGAGTAGGAGTGGGTTACAAAGGGGCACAGAGGAAACTTTTGGGGTTGATGGATTTGTTCATTACTTCAATGGTAGCAACTGTTTCCCAGGTGTGTACATATGTCAAAATTTGTCCAATTGTACACCTTAAATATGTGTGGTTTATACTGTGTTAATTATACCTCAACAAAGTTGCTTAAAAAGCAAGAGGAGGAGGAGAGAGCGAGGGGAAAGGGCCAAGGGAGGAGAAGCAGCAGCTAATGCAGCAGCAGAAGCAACAGCAGCTGCCCCCAAGCAAACCGCCAAAAAGTTCCCTTAGGAATAACAGATTCCTTAACAGAATCTGGCTCTTACTCAGGTTCCCTTAACAGAAATAAGTCACATGGCTTTGCCCTATTTACAAGGGAGGCTGAAAAGTAAATGTCCAGGGAGCTCACTCTTATTGTAGAAAGTGGATTCTGGCATCAAGGGAGAAAGGAAGAAACCAGGAAAATGGATTTTCAATCAGTAGCCAACAGTGTCTGCTACTTAAACGCTGGGTGATAGATGCTCCTTTAGCTCTGCTTTAACAAGAAACTGTTTTACTAAAAGTAACTAATTTCCTCATAAAAGGCATTTTGGATTGTTATATTTGTTTGCCTCAGGAAAACTCATAAAAGCAAAAGCGGATATACATGCTCTAATGACAAGAGAAAAAGTCAAATCCTGAATGCTGGTCCTGTTAGAGACTCTCAGAAATAGGATCCAGACTGAGCTTCCCCTCTGTTCAGTGCCAGCTTTGCAAGATGTCCACTATGTGGGTATGGTCAGCAGAAGCCTGGTGAAGTGAGGAATATCCTTGGACAGAAGTCAAGATCTTAAGGAGAAAAGCTTGCCACTCTAAGTGTAGCTTGGTCAGTGAGGGCAGGGGAAATTCCAAATACATAATGATACTGACATTCCCAATTTCTCCAAAGCCAAACCCCTACACACTCATGTCTGGAGTCAAGAAAAAGCTGTAAGAAAAAAGAAAAAACAAAGAGCTGTTTGGATAAGAACTCAATTAGATTCAGTCACAAGCAAAATAGACTGGTACCAACAGGACATACAGGAAAGAGGGGTACGGAGCGGCTTATTCTCCCAATTTGTAGTTGAGTATTAACAAATCACCAGCATTTCAGGATGGAAGTGGATGTAAAACAAGGCCCAACGGGAGGTGGTGGTCCCCAAGAAAAGCAGTGATGAAACCGGGGCAGGGGAAGGGGGACAAAATGGCCAAGAGACTGAAAAACAACCACATCTCTTCATGAGCAGATGAAAAACACCCACCCAGGGAACATGGAGGGCTGTGCACCGGCAGCTGCGGGAGGGAGCTGGGTTCTGCAACTGCAGGGGGTGGAGTCTATTAGCCAGGCTCTTCTGGTTGAATATAATAGAAACACAACTCAAAATGTCTTAGCAGAAAATAAAAACAACAAAAAGGAAATGTCCTGACTCATGTCACCAAGTTTAAGGGCTACAACTTTCAGGCGCTGCTGGTGCTCAAATAACACCATCAAGCAGCTCTGCTGGTGATCCCTGGTCTTGGCTGCATTCTCCAAGTTAGCACTGAACGTGAGCACTTATATTTTCAAAGCTGTCAAACGAACCCAGCACAATTAACAACAGCGCTTTTGGCCGGATAATTCCAAAAACCGTAACAGAATTGAATGTTACTGGGTTGATGGAGGTCATGTGTCTGTTTCTGAAGTAACCCCTGTGGCCAAGAGGGTAGAACTGACTAATTGGCCAGACCTGGATTATGCACCCGTCCCTGGAGTCGGGCAGAGGAGGTCAGCCCCATCATTTAGACACAGACAGAAAGTGGGGGACAAGGGGTTCCCAGAGGAAAGCCAAGCTGCTGATAGTAAAGGAAGGGAAAACAGATGCTGGCCAGGCAGCAGCAACAGATTTTCTCTCTGGAGTAAGAGCCAGTTTAACCCAACAGGAGTTCAAGCTCATCCCTCCACACAGGACTGGTCGTCAGGCTAACAACGGTTAGCAATCTGCCTTCCACAGCCTCTCAACTCTCCTTTCCTTCATTTCTCTGCACAACTTCACACCATGCTTTCAGGGTCTCTCATGCTGACTTTGGCCTACAGCCTCATATCAAGGAAATATATCAGGTAAAAGCATTTGCTCTACAATGTTAATAGCGATATGTAAACTCATCCCAGGGTGTCTTGTACAACGTGGAGGCATCTCCAATGTCCATTTCAACTTCACCTGTGTGATGCACAGTCTGAGGAGTTTCGGGATGACCCGGCTACTCATATAAAGGTTAAATTAGGGGGAGAACACTTCCCCAAAAGGAAACGGTAGCATTTTTAGAAAGGGGAAATGGGCACAGAGTTATCAGAAATTATGAATCTTACTCTATATTCAAAGCTATTAACAACGTGGTGGCTCACGCCTGTAATCCCAGCACTTTGGGAGGCTGAGGCAGATGGATCACTAGAGCCCAGGATTTCAAGACCAGCCTGGGTAACGTGGTGAAACTCATCTCTACAAAAAATATAAAAATTAGCCAGGTATGATGTTGCACGCCTGTAGTCTCAACTCTTGAGAGGCTGAGGCAGGAGGATTGTTTGAGCCCAGAAGGTCAAGTCTGCAGTAAGCCATCATCGCACTACTGCACTCTAGCCTGGGTGACAAAGCAAGACCTTGTCTCAATAAAATTTAAAAATCAACAAACAAAAAACTATTAACAGTGTTAATGGTAATAAAGGATGACTTCTTATTTCTACATTTTACTTTTACTTAATTTTTTTAATTTTTCAAAAACATGCATTGATTCTGATGTTATATAATAGGAAAAACATAGTATATTTTAGATCACATTATCCTCTTTCAGCACTGATTGTTTTCATCACTATGTTTGTATTCTAAGCAAAAATTTTCAAGTTCAGAGGAAGTGAAACCACTGGCTTGACATCCTGGAATTTGACCACCTATTCCAAAGTTATCTGAATGCCTCCGGCAATAATATCTTGCAAAAAAAAGATTCTATGATATTTCTTTTTTCTAAACCACATCAGATTTTTGCAGAAGATGGGACACAAATTATGAAGAAATCAATCAATATTTGTTTCTCTTGTTCTTCTGAGAGCCTGTCCTGGTTCTATTTTCTAGGGTTCATTGGAAGTAAGTTCTTTAGGGGAAATCTCATGGTGTCTGGGATCTTTTTTTGTTTCTTCATTTCCTTTCTTGTTAAGCCATATTACTCATAATGGCAGAGTGCTAGCTGACTATCGAAATTTGCCCCTTTCTGTTTATCCTGTAGTTGCCTGTCAAAGCAAGTAAGCCTGCTTTGCATTAGAGTTTGGAAATTAAATTGTGGGACGGTAAGTCCCTCTAGTTAAGGTAAACCAGAGTGGTGTGAGTTTATACCCAAAGGAACAAGAAGCAGAACATCTGTATCTGTGGCAATTAGGCGAACTCAGAGTAGGAAGTGAAATTTTTTCCAAAGCACATTTATATACCCAGTGTAGCCAATCAGTTTTCTTAAATATAAAAGCATCTGTTTTTAACCATCTTACCTTATCAAGACTGTGGCTGTAAAAGTTAATTCTCACTGATGCCATTCTCATAACTAAGAAGAAAATCTCACTTCCTACCTAACTTCCTCTACCACTGTGTCATAACTTTAAATGGAATCCAAATCACTAAGAGATTCTCTCTTAAAACACAGAAGCACAGAAAAAAGTGCTTCTGATTATGGTTCTATGTTCTTAACCCTGAACACCACTTCCATATTTTCTAGAACACTTTACCCTCATGAGTTAATAGCAGTAAATATTATTGAGTGCTTGCTATGAACTTTCAATTGGTAGGCCCTTGATATACATTACCTTTTTTAATCCATACAACTCTTAAGCAGTTAGCATTTTATGCTCGTCTTATAGACACCAAAATTGAGTTTCAGTTAAGTAACTTTTCAAGTGGAATTCATCCATGTTTTCCAAATATACATTAAAACAAATATATAACTCTGAAAATAAAAAAGCACTTCATCCATGTACTGTGTGAAACTTATCTCTTACTAGTTGTTTTATATGTACCTCAGATTTTGAAAATTTTAGGGGAAAAGATTTTTTTGATCTACTGAATGCCTTGATGTGCCCACTCCTGCACGTGTGCTTTCTGAACTGTTACTGCATTTGAGCTACACAAATGGAATGATTAAGTTGCATTACTAAGACCAAGTGCAAGCAATGGGCAGTGCTCAAACCTGGACCCAGGTCTCTCTGAGGAAGATATAGAAGCCAGCGTTAATCTATAAGCTGGAACTCAGGTGTATATGTTCCAATTCCAGCTCCACTGCTCACTAGCTGTGTGACCTTAGACAAATTACTGAAACTCACCTTCGATTTATTGTAGCAGTAGATCCTACCTTGTATTGCCACTGTTCCTGTAAAGATTAAATGAGGTAAAGCACATAGAGGCAGTGTCTGGTGCATAGTTGGTTCTTACGGTAGTCAGCCTCCAAGATGGCCCAGGTGATTCTAACCTCCCAGTACTCATATTCTTGTATACGCCCCTCTCCCACTAAATAGGACTGAGCTGTGAAGAAAACTGTGCAGGTGACAGTGGTGTGATTTCTGAGACCAGTTCATAAAACAGTTTTTAGCTTATGCTATGGTCTCTTAGCTCACTCTGGAGGAAGCCATCCATCATGCCATGAAGATACTCCAGCAGACTTCTGGAAAGGCCCATGTGGAGAAGAACTGAGGCCTCCTGCCAAGAACCAGCACCAGCATTCTGGCCATGTGAGTGAGCCTTCTTGGAACTGGATCCTCCAATCCACCATAATGAAGCCTTTGGATGACGGTGACCCCAGCTGACACTTGGACCGCAATCTCATGAGAGACCTCAAACCTCAACTTCCAGCTAAGCCACTTCTGAATCCTAGACTCACACAAACTGTGAGGTAATAAATGTTTATTGTTGTTTTAAGCCTTGAAGGTTTGAAGTGATTTGTTACACAACAACAGACAACTAATGCAGTGCTCCAACAAACAGCATGTTCTTTACCAAAAAGCATCTTTCCACAAAGCAAAGACCTTTACGATAAACTTTAAGCTTTCTAGAACAGAGCAGGAGATGCAAATAATGGGATTTTTTTTTTTTTTTAGGTTTGTGGGTTTTGAGTTTTTTACTTTTTTCTGCGGGTTTTAGGTTTTTTAGGTTTTGCAGGTTTCGAGTCACTATTCAGGTGACCACATGCCTGCAAACAGGATCACAACCATTGAGAAGTTCCAAATTCCATTACTAACACCACCAGTTTGGACACCCTACAAATCAACAAACTAGTTCACATTTTCAATATCCATCTGCAGATCCTAACTATGCCATCTTTCCGCCATTATTCCCACCATTCACTGCCTTGTTTCTTTTCTTCTGATTTCTCCCAGAAGCCCAAAGCAATGAAAGAAAAGCATGCAAAGCAATATTTCCAGTGAATAATCTGGCTTTTCCTATATGTTGTATCTTCCCCATCGGCAGCACGCAGGAACAGGCACAAAGGGAACAAGAACAGGCTTCATATTTTTGTGTTAACAAGACTCACAGTAGTAACAGCCTTAGCAGTCACATCAAAATAAATTACTATCTTATCAACCCGTCCAAACACTCCAACTTCTGTCGCCCTGTACAAAACGCCTCATCTATTGTTTCAGAAAAAGTTTTGGAACTGCAGAGAAGTCCTTAGCTTTTTCCCCAGGTTCTAGTGATAAGTGGATTTACTTCTCTCCTACCCTGTCTTAAATTGGGGAAACATACATGAGTAAATGATAAAACTTCTAGATACTCTCTCTTAGATTCTCTGCAGTCTATGCTATTGATGGGAATGTAGCTGGGTACAACCACATTAGAGATGAATTAGTGACATAATGATATTGCATCAACCACTCATTTCACACTGACTTTGAACTCAAGCATTTGTCAGATGCAATCCCACCGTAGGGTCAGGGATCATGAGAGCAATAACAGGGGCACAAAAATGATGGGGCTGAGCAACAAGTGCCAACTTAGAAAAACAGGTCACCACACTGTATTTTAAAAGACAGTGTCAAATTTAAAGCAAATACATGTTGAGCACCTACTGTATGCCAGGCTCTGTGCTCGGTTGCTTTTGCATACATTATTATCCTTGCAATCCTCAGAGCAAACAAATCTATTGGCATGGGTTACACTTGTGCAGAACAGCATAAACTAAGGGTTGGAAAACCCTTTGGCCCAGGAACCAAATCTAGCCTGCTCCTGTGTTTTAAATAAGTAATACTGGAATGCAGCCACATCGACATGTTACACATTGTCTATGGATGCATTTGCACTACAACAGCAGAGTTGAGTTTGCAACAGAGAAAGTATGGCCCATGCTATGAACTAAATTCTGTTCCCCAAAAATTCTTATGTTGAAGCCCTAACCCCCACTGCAAATATGACCATACCTGCAGATAGGGTCTTTAGGTGAATTAAGATTTAATGAGGTCATAAAGGTGAGGCCTTAATCCAATAGGACCGTGGCCTTATAATTTTAAAAAAGAAAATGATCTCTCTCTCTCTCTCTCTCTCTCTTTCTGTCTCCACCTACCCACCCCCTCAACACCACTCCTGTCAGGAGAATACATAGCAAGAAGGCTGCTGTCTGCAAGTCCAGAAGACAGCCCTCATGAAAACCCCACCAGAATGGTCCCCTGATCTCAGACTTCCAGACTCCAAAACTGTGAGAAAAGGAATCACTGTTGCTTAAGCCACCCAGTCTATGGTATTCTGTTATGGCAGCCCTAGCTGACTAATACAGCCCACAAAACCTACAGTATTTACCATTGAGTCCTTTATTGAACATGTTTGCAGAGCCTTGGAAGCTTTCAAGCAAGCCAGAAGCCCTTGAGAATTCTCCACTGACTCTCTACTCACCGCTGGGAAACCTATAGTTCTCTTAACATAGGGTGGTTTGATTTGAAAATGCCTATATATATGACTACTCATTTTCCTTTTGCTTTTTCTTTAGTCCATGGCAGTTCCAAAAAATATGGTGAGCATAACAGGGATCTCGCATGGAACACTGAACTTCTGGTTCCCAAGCCCACCGTTCTGTCTCAGCCAGTTACTTCATCTTTCCGGCTCTCAAGCAAAAATCCCTAGCGTCTTCCTTGACCCCACCTTCTCTCTCAACCTACCCTCACCCATCCAATCCATCTGCAATCAAATCTCCCTTCAAAGTAGCTTTGGAATTTAACCTCTTCTCACACAGCTGCTGCTACCTCCCATTCCATCCCCAACAGGGCTCCCTGATGCTATTCTTGACCCTTTTGGTCCTGTACAGGGAACTGGTGTTTTCTGTTCAGCCATAAGTCGGATCATGCCACTCCTCTTCTCAAAGTCTCCCATGGGCCCCACGGCACACTCAGTAAAAAGTAAAGTCCTACACCACCTGCCCCATCCGCTCCTCCCTGACTTCATCTCCAGCTAATCTCCCTCATGCTCCATCAGCTGACCTCTAACTGTTCCTCAAACACACAAGGCACCTTCCTTCTACCAAGAATTCTGGTACCTCAGCTATCCACACGGGTCTCTTCATTCTGCCTTCACATCTCTGTCACCTTCCTGATGAGTTCTTCCATGACAATGCTATTTATAATTGCAGTCTCCACAGCAGCACAGCAACCACCTGGAAGTGCTAACTAAGTGAACAGGAGCAAGTCATCCCCTTACTCCGACTCTGACCCATAAAACAAGAGGGAAAACAACTATATCAGAGGATTACTTCAAGAAACAAACAAGATAACGCAAGTATACATATTCTATGAACTATAAATCTCTAAGCCAGGGGTCAGCAAATGTCTTCCGCAAAGGGCCAGATAGTAAATATTTTAGGTTTTATGGGTCTTAGGGTATCTTTTACAACTAAATTCAGCCATTGTCACCACTGCAGCATGGAAGAAGCCATAGACAATACTTCATGAATGGACATGGCTGGGTGCCAATAAAACTTTATCAAGTGGTGGGCCAGATTTGGCCGTGGGCTATATGTAGTATACAGATCCCTGCCCTAAATCATTACTTACTGTTATTATTGGTAATGATTAAAATATACATGAAGATCTTAAATGCCCAGGAATACAACACATACTCTATATCAGTTGTGTGGGTGTGTGGGGGTGTGTGTGTGTATGTGTGTGTGTGTGTGTGTGTGTATATATATATATATAGTGTGTGTGTGTATATATATAGTTTGTTTTCTCCTGGTAGAACATAAACTCCAGGGGGAGCAGGTATCTTATTTCCTGTGTGCCTTGCATACCGTTCCATCTTTAGCACCAAAAATAGCACATAACACATAGCTGCCCTTCAGGAAATATTTCTGAAGGAACGAATGAATCCTGTATTTTATCAATGATTTTAATAGATCTTCTGGTATATTTCTGACTACATGTAATGGTTGCCTTACATTCTGATTTTGCAGCAGTAGCTCTCAACCAAGAGACATGCAGTCATGTCTGGAGACATGCTTGTCACAGCTGGGAAGGGGTGGTGATAATGGCATCTACTGGGTAAAGACCAGGGGTTCTCTAAACACCCTACAATGCACAGGAAAGCCCCCCAAAACCAAGGATTCTCCAGCCCCAAATATCACCCGTGCTGAGGTTGAGAGGCCCTGCTTTGGAGCCTAATGGCCCATGAAATCCTACTCCACTGTGTGTACCTGCATTTAAATGCACATAACTCCACATCCATTAGAATCTTAAATTAAAAAAGCATTTTCCTCTCACATAAATAGAAGCCATCATTAGGAAGTCCAGCATGCTAAACAGCTCACAGAATGTTCCATAATGTCTCTGGCTTAGACACCTGAGGACAATCACAAGATGGCTGCGCCCCCTTCAGTATCACATCCCCATTCTGTGCAAGAAAAAGCTGAGGGTCAAGCGCATAAAGAATATGTCCCAGATGAGTGTCACTGCCTCCTACCCCCTTGGAGCCTTCCTGGAAGCTATAGCCAATTACTTCACTTTTACTGGTCAAAACTGTGTCTCTATCAACAAAGAAGGCTGGGAAGTATAATTTTTAAAACTAGGCACGTTGACACAGCCAACAAATTGTTGTTGTGTAGGTAAGGAGGAAGGAATACTGGACATTGTATGAGTATCTGGCATTGCTACCACATCCTTCAGTTTAGAGTTATCACATCTAAGAATTTTTCACAGCACACGAAGACGTGAATAGTATAAGAATGTTCATCCCAAAATGATTAATATAGAAAACTGGAAACCATCTAAATACATGTAGCTTGATGGTGTCCCACCAAGATCTCGTTAATGGACTGGCATTCCTCCCCTTAAAGAGCAGTGAGGGTTGGCTGTTAAGAGCTCACGCCACAGCATCATCTCAAGAGGACAAGGGGATTGCCAGGATTCTTCCCCTGTCCTCTCCCGCTTCATCCACTCCCTTGATAGATCACATTTATAAAAATGCCCATCTCAGGCAATGGTTCTAGGAAACCAATACTTAAAACAACATACATCAATAGAAGACTGACCATTTAGATTAAAATATAAGCACAAAATAATGAATGCCAGTTAGAAGTAAGCAAAGCTATTTACAACAATATTGACAAGATGTCTGAGATCTTTCATTGAATGCAAGATAAAAAAGGAAGTTAAGAACATTATGTATAATATCCCTTGATTTGTATTAAAAAAAAAAAAACTATACTTCAACCTGCTTAAATATATGTATTTCAAAACTTTCTATAAAAATGCAAAAGAAAGTGTTAGCATTTGTTTCCTCTGGTTATTTTTCCATCTTCTATTCTTCTGTATAGTTTGAATTAAGAAAAAGATATTTTTATTTTGTGACTTAAAGTTTTTACTTAAAACATCTCCATTATTCAATAAGGTGAGATGTTGAGATTTTTGGTTAACATAGTATTTGCTTCCAAAAGATTTCAACATTTAAAAAATTAAATAGAAAGCTTAGGTTCCAGCCGGACGTGTAGGCTCACACCTGGAATCCCAGAACTTTGGGAGGCCAAGGCGGGCGGATCACGAGCTTAGCAGTTCGAGACCAGCCTGGCCAATAAGGTGAAACGCCCATCTCTACTAAAAATACAAAAAATTAGCCGGGCATGGTGGCATGCACTTATAGTCGCAGCTACCAGGAGACTGAGGCAGGAGAACTGCTTGAACCCGGGAGGCGGAGGCTGCAGTGAGCTGAGATCACACCACTGCACTCGGGCGACACAGTAAGACTCCACCTAAAAAAAAAAAAAAAAACAAAGAAAGCGTAGGTTCCAGTCCAGTTCTGCCATTTACTGAGTCAGCTTAGGCAGGTCACTCCACCTCTCAGACGCTAACTTACAAAATAAGGGTTAAAACAAATATATTAACCTACAATGTTATATGAGGAACAAATCAAGTAATGCATATGTAGGCATTCTGTGAACTATAAATCCTCAAATGATACTTACTATTGTTATCAATAATGACACAGAAAATACATCAAGACTTCAAATGTCCACAGATACAGATTAAATAGTATTACATAGTAGGCCACAGACATGGTTCTGTGATGCAAATAAGAAAAACTGACTGCACTCAGAATCGTTTAGGAAGGCTAGAGGACAAGGCACAGACAGGGAGCTGCACAAAACATGGCTTTTCATCCCTAACCGCAGGAAAAGCACATTACAGCCCAGTCTGGTGGGGATGTGCTGTGGCCCCCATGGAGAGCACTGGAAGCTGCAGCTTGTCCGGCCAGCAGCCCCAACCCTGCAGCCTGCAGGCCCTGGAGGGAGGCTGCTCCTATAAACCATCCCTGCTGCAGTTGGCACTGCTGCCCCCAAAGACGCCAGTGCAGCTGCAGCATCGCCAAAATATAACCTCTGCCACTATTTCTTAACCAGCACTGGCTACTCAGTTTTGAATTAAAGAATCGGACTCTAGGCTGGGCGCGGTGGCTCATGCCTGTAATCCCAGCACTTTGGGAGGCCGAGGCGGGCGGATCACAAGGTCAGGAGATCGAGACCATCCTGACTAACACAGTGAAACCCCGTCTCTACTAAAAATACAAAAAATTAGCCAGGCATGGTGGCGGGCGCCTGTAGTCCCAGCTACTCGGGAGGCTGAGGCAGGAGAATGGCATGAACCTGGGAGGCAGAGCTTGCAGTGAGCTGAAATCGTGCCACTGCATTCCAGCCTCGGCCACAGAGTGAGACTCCGTCTCAAAAAAAAAAAAAAAAAAGAATCAGACTCTATATTATGAGGCAGGAAAATTTCTTCCAACTACCAGAAGGGGATTTAGACACCAGAAATAGCAACAATGAAAGATAAATGTTACCTGTTTTATGCAGGCTTAGAAGTCCTTGTGTGTAGACAAAATCCAAGTCACTATACTTATACATTCACAAATATATTTTTTGGATTCTCAGAGAAGCTGACTTGAGACAAAAATGAACATGCAGGACTTGACTAGAAAGTGCTGTTAGCATCTGCACCTATGAAGGGAGGGAAGGAGAGGACTGGGTAGAGGCAGAGCTTGGGTTGCAGGGCATCCTCAATGAAGGATTTGTGACACTGTTATAACCAGAGGGCTGCCACATCCTGGCCACCACAGCCACAGGAAAAATCGGGAAGTTGGAGATATAAACACAGAAGACACAAGGGGCTTTTCCTCAACTGGCTCTTTCCTTTTCCAGATTGTAGATTTTTTTCCCAGAAATCCCTGGAACAGTAGGACTCACCTCTCATTGGCCAGAACTGGTCACATGGCTGTCCCTAGCTGAAAGGGAGACTGGGAAAGTGAGTTTCTGGGAAAGAAGAGAGAAGTAGCCATGTTTGGATTATATAAACTGGCAAAATGACAGACAAAATATATACAGTGCCCATCCTCACTTTGCTTACAACCCTGTAGACCTCTCAGTGAGCACTTGCTTGGTATCAGCCATAGGGCGAAGACTTACATTAAGCACCCATCTGAATCTTACAATGACTCCATTGCATGGCTTTTATTATCAGGCCCATTTGACAGATGAGAAAACTGAAGTTCAGAGAAGTTATTGGTCCACAGGTCCAAAGTCATAGAATTAGTAAGTAGCAGAGATTCAACTGAAACCCAAGTCTGCATAGCCCCAGAGTCTGTATTCATAGTTACTTCCCAGCAATGCTTCCTGGCAGGTAGCTATCTAATTATGGTGGCTGTGAGGAAGGAATGAGATCATCTTTGTAAAGAACTTAATATAGTACCTGGTACTGAATATACAGGAACAACAAGCAGAAATTATGTGACAGACTTTAATGAGATTTGAGCCAGTAAACTCTCAGCTACCCAAATATGGCTATTTGGGTAGCTTCTAATACTAGAAAACTTCTAATACTAGAAAAACTTCTGTACTAGAAATGTGGAAAAGGGACATTCAAGGAATCTGAGAGATGAGGAAGATTTCCTGGAAGTCTGGCATCTGAGTTGGACCTTGCATGGCAAAGAAAAGCAGACAGAAAGCCTTGCTTCTTCTCTGAACCTACTACGGATACAAAGAAAACTAAAGTGAAATTAAAATGTTTGACCAAAACTATCCAGCACCTCGCCACTCCATGTGTGATCCACAAGTCAGTACCATGAGCACCCTCCCAGAATTTACTAGGAATACAGAATCTCAGGTCCTGTTCCAGACTTGCTAAATCAGAGTTGCTTTTCAACAAGGTCCCCAGGTGATCTGGATGCACTTAAAAGCTTAAGGAGCACTGTTCCAGAGGGCTCATTGAGAGCACAGGCTGAGGGTAAGCAGAACACCAACTCTGAGACTAATCCAAT
The DNA here is from genome assembly GCF_000951035.1 of Colobus angolensis palliatus. Classification (NCBI taxonomy): domain Eukaryota; kingdom Metazoa; phylum Chordata; class Mammalia; order Primates; family Cercopithecidae; genus Colobus; species Colobus angolensis. Next base: position 305,639 of record NW_012116477.1, read on the forward strand.
CTGCAATGGAACTGGACATCATAAGCCAGTCACTGTGCTTTAGATAGATTCTCTTATTTAGTCACCAAGGTCTGTCAACAACCTTATGGCTTACCACTACTATTATTGGCAGATGAGAAAACTCATCTGATTTAGTAACTTGACCAATTTCACACAACTAATAACTTGGCAGAAACACAACTTGATTCGAGAAGTATCATTCTTCTCCACTACAAAACATCCCCTAATTATGGTGGCTGTGAGGAAAGAATGAGATCATCTGTGTAAAGAACTTAATACAGTGCCTGGTACTTAATATACATGAACAATGAGGAGAAATCACCTTACTTTAATGAGATTTGAGCCAGTAAACTCTCAATTACCTAAATGTGGCTATCTGTTGAAAACTTCTGATGCCAGCTTCCACCAACAAGCAGAACACATTTCAACAACTTTCTTCTTCCATCAGCCCATGTTTTACAAATGAAAATAATTCTTTCTAGTAGTCTAAACAAAATATAATTAGAAAGGTGATTCTGTAGCCCTGAGTCAAAAATGGGCCAAAGAAGTTTTACATAAATGATTTTGGGTTTTCCACTGTTTCGAATTATCCATGTCACTGCTCCCCTTATTGGCACTGATAACCGAGTGTTAACTATATTACATGCAATTAAACTCAAAATATTTGTGCAGCAATTATATGGATTCATCACACCTAATGGTGCAGTCACAATTTCGTGTGTACTCATCAGTAGTACTCAAAAAAATTGGCATATAGAAATATATTCCCACTAGCTGACAAATATAAAACAAATATTGTGTCCAGTGCCATCATATTAGCTGATATCTATCAATAGTAACAAATTAGGAGATTCTAACAATATTGATCCTACTATCAGTACTTTTTTGCATTCTTCATTAGAGATATGATATATCCGGAAGGCATTTGTTCAGCAATCACTAAGCCATACTTGTGTTTACTCTTCTTTTTATTCACTTATTTATTTTCTGTCTTCTTTTAAGATCCTCTCAGCTTCTCATTTTCGGTTACCCAGTAATATGAACACCTTGTAGCAGACACCGCTGATGCCTACCCCCGACTCTCCTGGCCCACCTCCACATTTTCCAGGAATCAAGGTGGACATTCTCCACACACACTGACGTTTCACACCTCCAGCTTTCGTGACTCTTTCTCTACCCAGGGGCTCCTTCTGGTGCCAGGACAGCTTGCTCGGCCAGGGATGTAAGGCTTCTATGAACAAACTTCAGCCAATGAAGAATAAGAGTTGGAGGATACATATTCTAGCTTTCCCACTAAAAAGCTAGTGAGTCAGTTCTGAGGTGAGTCCTACACAATGCTTCAGAGGCTCCTTAGTGAGATGGAGCCCCGGATGCCCACAATGGAAAGCCACTCACTAATGCACAATAGAAAGCCACTCACTAATCCTTTTGTGTCTCATTTTGTCCACTCCTCCACTCAATGCTTTCTGGGATCATCTTCCAACACACTCCCTATACCCAAAGCCTTGACACATGATCTGCTTTTGGGAGAAACACAACCAAGCAACCAACACAACCCCCTGTTGTTTAAGGACCTGACCCCTTTAAGTAATGCAGTGGGGTCAGAGAAAAACTGTCACTGTAGAGGTTTTATTCTCTTTCCTGGACTCCCTTGTAGTTAGAACCCATAACATAGTGATATAGGAGTTAAGAAGGAATTACTTAAGCAGATAGTAAGGGTATGAGAGTCCTCCGTAAGGCTTTTCTTTTTAATGAAAAGCAGCCCCAAATCTTTTTTTTTTTTTTTGGGGGGGGGGTTTGCTCTTGTCACCCAGGCTGGAGTGCAATGACACGATCTCTGCTCACTGCAACCTCTGCCTCCTGGGTTCAAGCGAGTCTCCTGCCTCAGCCTCCCTAGTAGCTGGGATTACAGGCGCCCACCACCACGCCTGGCTAATATTTTTGTATTTTTAGTAGAGACGGGGTTTCGCCATGTCGACCAGGCTGGTCTCCAACTCCTGACCTCAGATGATCCACCCGCCTCGGCCTCCCAAAGTGCTGGGATTACAGGCATGAGCCACTGTGCCTGACCCCCAAATAATTATTTCTAACAAAGAGCAGACCATAAAGCTGAGCTGCAGACACAGATAAGCAAGCTGGGAGCTTTCACGGGTGAATGCCAGCAGCAACTAAGGACTAGACATTTTCAAGATGGCGGCTCCATCCTCCCTTCTCTGCCAGCCACATGTACTGTAAGGAGCAGACAAGATGGTGTGGATCAACTGGAAAGCCAATTTAAATAATAAGATTAGGGTGGAGAGACCAGTCTTCCCCACATGCTATGTAAGCCTCATACCTGATCGAACCAATCTATGAGCCCTATGTAAATCAGACAAACTGTACTATAAAATTCCGCACATTTGCTGCCAGTCGGTCCTTTCTGCTGGGAGATCCCTTTGTCTATATAGAAAGCTGTTCCTCTTTCTCTTCTACCTATTAAAACTCTGTTCCTAAACTCCTCGTGTGTGTCCATGTCCTAAATTTTCCTGGTGCGTGACCACGAACCCCAGGGTATACACCCCAGACAACGTAGCCACTTCAATAGGCTCCAACAATCAAGTGAATCTTGGAGAGTTTACAACACACAAAAAAAGCAGAGCTTGTGCACAATCTACTGTGGCAAAGGTACCGGCAGTGGTGCCAGAACTACATCCAGTTTGTATAAATGGTGGTGTCCAGTGGTGGTAGCTGGAGTTCCTGTTTCCAGTGAAGCCAGTATCCCTGGCCCAGGCAGCAGCATTAGGACCCAGCAATGATGGCAGCAGTGTCTTCATGACACCAGTTCCTTCTACAGACCAATTTTGACCCTTTTTCTGGTTTCTCTGATTCCCTGGCCCTTTTGTAGATCCTCTAATTAATTCCTTGTTTAAATAACCCAAGTTCATTTTCTTTGGCTTGAAACTAAAAGGGCCAACTTATATAATGTGTCACAGCCTCCTCATATATCGAAATAACAGGGACATTGATTATGAGATTGTCTGTCAGAGGCACATGTTGAAGACAACCTAAATATCCACCAGCAGGAATCTGATCAATGATGAACTATCAAGTCAATAGCTAAGAACTAACAATATAGCTCTGAATGTGAATATGTGGAATTACTCCAAGATTAAGTTTTTAAAAAGCAAAACCATATAGATGGTTTGCTACTCTTTCTGTTTGAAACATATACACATGTAGATACATATGTGTATACATGTATATGAATTAGGGTTGTGTGTGTCTGTATATACATATATACACATATATACACACACACATATATATAAAACAGTCCCATATGCTTGCACAAGCAATAAATGTCTCCAGAAGGGTCCGGTAACAGGGTTCCCCTGGATAGGATAACAAGTATCCTAAAAATCAAACAGGAGATCAAGTCTTATATTTCCCTATATATTCGTTTAAATCTTTTGAGTTTATACTTAGGAATATGTCATCTATTCAAAAATAAATGAAATTTAGATATAAATGTGTAAAATAACTTTGAAATTTGAAGGAAAAATAAAAAGAACAGGCCGGGCGTGGCGGCTCATGCCTGTAATCCCAGCACTTCGGGAGGCCAAGGTGGGTGGATCATGAGGTCAGGAGATTGAGACCATCCTGGCTAACACAGTGAAACCCTGTCTCTACTAAAAATAAAAAACAATTAGCCAAGCGTGGTGGCAGGTGCCTGTAGTCCCAACTACTTGGGAGGCTGAGGCAGGAGAATGGCATGAACCTGGGAGGCGGAGCTTGCGGTGAGCCGCGATCGTGCCACTGCGCTCTAGCCTGGGCGACAGAGCGAGACTCCGTCTCAAAAAAAAAAAGAAAAAAAAAAAAAGAACAGTGATATGGTTTGGCTGTGTCCCCACCCAAATCTCATCTTGAATTCCCACATGTTGTGGGAGGGACCCAGTGGGAAGTAGGGGCAAGTCTTTCCAGAGCTGTTCTCGTGATAGTGAATAAGTCTCACGAGATCTGATGGTCTTAAAAAAAGGAGTTCCCCTACACAAGCTCTGCCTGCCACGATCCATGTAAGATGTGACTGACTCCTCTTTGCCTTTCCCCATGATTGAGAGGCCACCCCAGCCATGTGGAACTGTAAGTCCATTAAACTTCCTTCTTTTGTAAATTACCCAGTTTCAGGTATATCTTTATTAGCAGCATAAAAATGGACTAATACAAACAGATTCCCAGACCCTGACACACTCAAAGGTGAGATCAAAGACTGTATTTTCAGCAAATAGCACAATTGGGGCATGCTTTGGAAACCTGGTATAGATTTTCATAGATCAGGAGTGTTTTGTGCATTGTGCTGCTCCCATATTGTCCCAATCTCTGCACTGAGCCCAAATTAGTATTGTATTTTTAAAGTCAATATTTTTAAAAAAAAGAAAGAGAGAGAGAGAGTTGATGCTGGGAAGAGGCACATTCACTGGCATCCTAAGATTTCACCAATGTGCAAAGGGAAGCATCAATATATTGACACCAGCAGTTTCCTAGACTGGTACTAACTGCCCAAAGGCAAATGTTCTTATTTTTACCACCTTTCCCATCTTTCCTGGAATATTAATTGGAGATGAACATATATGCTCATGATGTGCTTTTTATTTCTACATCAGCTCACACACATGCACAAACACGCACACACTACTTTTAGCTCTCATAACCCAGTGTTTTCCACTGGAATGTATTTTGGCCATAAGGACAAAGATCACTCTTGGAAAGTTGAAAGGTCACTATTCTCATTGAATATTAGTGTGACTGCCTTTCTCAGCTCAAGTGCCCTCTGCCCTATCCCAACTTCTGTCTCTTTCTTACTTTTTTACTTTCTTTCTCTGGGTTTCATGCCAAAGATGTAAAGAGGTGACCCACTTTATCAATCTATTATAATCTTTTAAAACCTCTGCCATTTCAAACCAATTTATTTTTGTGTGGCATCTCCCATTAAAAAGTCATCTCAAAATACTTTGTTGAGAAGAAAGCAAAGTTATGATAAAATGGTTTAAGCATTTTAAAATTTCTTGGAGGTGAGGAACAAGAGTTAAGCACATTTCAATAATTCCCTGTAAGTTCACAGCTCTTAATGTAAGAGTTTTATTATTCTTAGCAATTCCTGTTTTAGAGAACCGTGACTGTCAAAAACTTACACCTAGGACCAGATTATTCAGAGTGTGAGAAAAGTATAAGAGCTGGATTCAGGAAGCACAACTGCTTCTGCTCCAGACCTGCAACCACTGCGTTAAACCAGGGTCCTGCTCAGCTCCCCACCACGCATTTCTGTCCTGTTCATTCGTCTCTGGTCTTCTCAGGGGCATTTAACTCTGATGATAGTTCCTCTCTTATAATTCTTCCCTGCTCTGACCTCTGTGGCTCCAACCTCTACAACTTCTCCTCCTAACATTCTGGTCATTTCTTTTACCTCATTTTTTCTAGAATCTTCCACCTGTCCCTCAGATGTCCCCCAGGCTTGGTTTTGAGGAATTTGTGGAGATCTAACTTGACACCAATAGTGTCCCTGATTCTATGTGCTCTCCTTCTTGCTCCTGCAGCTTCATTCCCCCAGTGAAGCCTTCTACTCTGCTGACCAGTATACTCTTAGTGAACTACTCTTTTTTTGTTCTCAAAACATTCATTGCTCAGCATCCCTTCTCCTTCTTTTGGTATTTTCTCCCAAGATCTCTTTTGGAAAACAAAGCCTCCATCTTCCGTGATCTATGTGTTTTAAAGTGAGGTTTACCCCAGGTCCAGGTTACGGAGGTGGGCACAGGTCTCTGGTTGGTCCAACCAGAGCTTTGCATTCCCATGGACATCATGATTGGTTCAAGGATGAGCATGTGGTCCAAGCTAAGCCAATATATGTAAATTTCAGAATTTTCCACTGGAGTTGCTAAGCTGGTAAAACATCAGTCTAGAGCAGACATCAGCAAGCTTTTTCTGTAAACGGCATAAGCGAAAATATTTGAGTCTTGGTGGGTTGTAAGCTCTGTGTTGCAACTACTCCATTCGTGAAAGTAGCCATAAACAATATGTAGCAAACGGGCATGGCTGCACTCCCGTAAAACTTTATTCTCAGGAACAGGCAGCCTGCATTTGGCCTTAAAATCACAGTTTTCTGATTCCTTGTCTAGAGTTTCTGGTAACAGTCTTTACCATCTCATGAGAAGAACCTACCTGAGAGTGATAGCCTGAATAATGGCCCTCCAAAAGATATGCACATCCCAATCACTGAAACCTGTAAATATTACCTTATATGGTAAAAAGGAACTCTGTGGATATGATTAAGTATCTTGATTGAGATAGAGAGACAGAGAGAAATGTGACACATACAGAAAAGGAGAAGGCAATGCATATAGAAAAGGAGAAGGCAGAGATTGCAGTGATGTGGCCACAAGCCAAGAAATGCTGCCAACCACCAGAAGCTGGAAGAGGCAAGGAATTAAATTTCCCCCAGAGCCTCCTGAGGGAGCACAGCCCAGCCAACACCTTGATTTTGGCCCAGTGATACCAATTTCAGATATCTGACCTCCAAAACTGTAAGCAAATAAATTTCCATGGCTTTAAACCACAAAGTTTATGGTATTTTGTTACAGCATCATAGGAAAACAGTACAACCAGCAAAAACTTAAAATCTGATTTTTACTTAAAGTAGTTTAAACTGGGTTTATGTCATTTTCAACCAAATGATTCTTAACTCATTCAATATTCAAATCTTTCTTATGATAACATCCTTTCTTCATTTCAGCTTCTGCTCAACTACTCTTTCTTTACACAGCCAGATTTTTTTAAAGAAAAGATTACATAAGCCCATATCTCCTTACCTGAAATTCTAAGAACTGGTAGCTTTTGAATTCAGGTTTTAAAAAGATCTGAAGTTATGGTAGGGGCAAATCTCTTAGGATAATAAGTTTAAATCATAGATGAAACTATCTGAAATAGCACATTCAATATTATGGGTTTACATTTGAAAACCTCTTTAGGTGAGATTTGGTTTGGTTTTGCTTCCTGATACAAATTGCAAAAAGTAAAGCTTAACAACATCTTCCTGCATAGGTCTTAGTTTGGGAAGTATACTCCTGAAGCATACTTTGAGACAAGGATTAGAGGGCAAGTAGTTGCATCTGTTATACAAAATATTCACTGCCCTCCCCTACAGGAGGAATATACGTCTTCATTCTATTGAGCTCCAGTGGTCATGTGACTTGGCTTGTCATGTGAAGGGTTAGCAATACTGACATGTGCCACTTTCAAGAAGCTCTGAGAGCCAGCATGTGTTTGCATCAAGTTCTCACTGCCCTCTGGCATAATACTGGCAATATCCCACATAATAGAGGCTCCACCAGCCTGGGTCCTTCACAAAAATGACAGGAAGCAGAGTCCCAACTGACCCACAATGGGCATGTAACACTGTGTAAACCCCTGCTATTTGGGGCTTGTTTGTTACTGCAGCATAAGCTACCCTATCCTGATCTATACTTGAGCATCTACTGCATATTATGTAATACCCCAGGATGCCCAAGGCACCACCCTAAAACAAATCACATTAGTACTTTCAAGAGCATGTAAATACCTGCACTAAAGGGAGTGGATTAAAAATGTAAACAGCCTCATATTAGTTCAAAGATTTTGAGGGTTTATGAGTTTGGGATTTCAGGCTGTATTTGCTCTATCATGTCTTTACCCACTCCTCCATCATTTCTAGTTTGTCTTTCATCCCTATCACTCTACAGCACCTGCTGTCTCACAACCACTGCGTTTCTTACTCCCAATTCCTTCACTTTGTTTTAACTCTAACCCTCCCTAAGCTCAAACCAGTAGAGCCATTAACATTCGATGCTGCCATTCACAACCTGTTCAAAACCTGTCTCTCCTCTGACTTAAATGACCCCATGCAACCCATATTGTCTGTCTTTTCTATTCCTTTTCCATCTAATTACCTAACTGATTTCTCTTTTCTCCTTATTACCCAAGCATGGCTACAGAGTTGATTGTCAATTCTTGTCTGTCCTCTTCTTTTCCTATGCTTTACCCCAGGTAATCGCTTCATCCCCCATGGCTTCAACTCTCACCTCTACATGGATGGCTTCCAAATCAATATTTCCAGACCAAATCAACAGCTCCAGAGGTAATCTTTTTCCTGAGTTTTACCTCATGCACAGATAAGGGTAATGTTCTTCCTACCCCAGCATATAAATAAGCCAACAAGTATCTCTTGAGTGTCAGGTGGCTAACAATGTACCATTTCAGTAATACTCACTAGAGGGGCAAATCTCTTAGGATAATAAGTTTAAATCATAGATGAAACTATTTGAAATAGCACATTCAATATTATGGGTTTACATTTGAAAACCTCTTTAGGTGAGATTTGGTTTGGTTTTGCTTCCTGATACAAATTGCAAAAAGTAAAGCTTAACAACATCTTCCTACATAGGTCTTAGTTTGGGAAGTATACTCCTGAAGCATACTTTGAGACAAGGATTAGAGGGCAAGTAGTTCATTTTGTATGTAATCCCCAAAAATACAAGTAGGGGAAAGATGAAGTGAGACCCAGGATGGAAGGCAGCCAATATAAGGTTTGTTATTAATGCTGTTTCCATTTTGGGTACTTGGAGATCAATTCTTCTCAGAAGCTCTGGCATCCAGTGCAAAACATGCCTCAGAGTTATCCCACCCAAGGGATCAAGGAGAAGGGTTATTTATAAGCCAATGACTCCCATTGGTCATTGATTAATGGCCAATCCCAGGGATATTAATTTCCCAATATTTCTGGCTTGCTTTGCAGGTGATAAAGCAGGCTCTGGCTGCAAGAGAAAGTCATTTGGCAAAACAATGCAAACCTTGGAGGTTGAATTTGGGCCAGCATGCAATGAACTCGTGATGGCTCAGGATAGAGGCAGGACATTGGGAACACCTAATGCAGCTCATAAGACTTAATGGACATTGCCATGCTTTCTTGTCTGCCCTGAATATGAACCCTCTTTCATATGCTCAGGTAAAATCCTGGTTATGAGTCTTGATGGGAGATTGTGGCCATTTACAACTATGGAGACAAAAATCCAGCTGCTTACATCACAAGTTACCCTTGCAACTAGGATACAGGCATATGACCCATGTTCGGCCAATCAAATGCATCCAGGTCATATTTAAATAGGGAACTACTGGCACTCAACAGCAGGCGTCTGTTCTGGCGAGGTTTTCTGGGCCATTGTAAGTAGTCAACAAATGTCTGCTGTTATTATGATTATAGGAATATTTCCAAATATCTTCTTAAAATATGGGACCTTTCCCTTTGACAAAAAAAAAAAAAAAATCCTATGCCCTAAAAAATGTTATTTGATCTTCAAGAAGAAATAAAATATCAGCCGGGCGCGGTGGCTCAAGCCTGTAATCCCAGCACTTTGGGAGGCCGAGACGGGCGGATCACGAGGTCAGGAGATGGAGACCATCCTGGCTAACACAGTGAAACCCCGTCTCTACTAAAAAAATGCAAAAAACTAGCCAGGCGAGGTGGCAGGCGCCTGTAGTCCCAGCTACTTGGGAGGCTGAGGCAGGAGAATGGCGTAAACCCGGGAGGCAGAGCTTGCAGTGAGCTGAGATCCGGCCACTGCACTCCAGCCTGGGCGACAGAGCGAGACTCTGTCTAAAAAAAAAAAAAAAAAGAAATAAAATATCATTGCGGAAAATAAACCAAAGCAATGGGATAGAGCACTGCACTGTTGGCAAACATGCCCAGCCCAGTCTCCCTACATGTGCTGATATGCCCACCTTGGACACCTTCCCCTCACTGAAAAATAGAAGTGTTTGAAAGACAATTTATTATACAGACTACAACAGCTACTTGAGATTCACCTTGTTCTAGATCCTGCTCAGTGCTGGGAGTAACAAGATGAAAGACAAATTGCCCACCCTTAAGAAGAACACAGACTAGGCAGGGAGAGACACTGGTAGAGTAAAAATTACCAACGCGTAACCACAAAGATATTCGAAGAGGGCAATGAGAATGCCAAGGTGAGTGCCCAAAAGAGACAAGGTCACCCAATGCTGGTTGCTTAACCTGTATTTTGAAGTTCAAGTAGGATTTTCCAGAAAGAGAGAGAGTACAGAAACATATACCAAAGAAAGGGAATGGCATGGGCAAAGGCAAGGAGATTTAAGAGTCTGTGAGAACTTTGGGTAGAACCAGGGCAGAAAACTCCAGTTAGCCCCTGCATCCATTCCATGCTAGACAAATCCTATCAAAGCTTCCATTTTCCAGAAATAGAGGAAGGAAGGAAAAAAAAAAACATGAATGAACAAAGGAAAAAAGGAAGGATTGATTTTCAGAGAATAAATCAAGGCTGTTGCTTGCTGTCCTCTTTTGAATGAACATTATTAAAAAAGGCATACCTCAAATATATAGCAGGTTTCATTTCAGACCACTGCAATAAGTTGCATATTGCCATAATGCAAATCACACTAGTTTTTTGGTTTTCCAGTGCATATATAAAAGTTATGTATACACTATAGTCTCGTGAGTGTGCAATAGCATTAGGTCTGAAAAAGGAATGTACATACTTTAATTTTATAATAGTTCAATCCTAAACAATGCTAATGATCATCTGAGCCTTCGGTGAGTCATAACCTTTTTGCTGGTGGAGGGTCTTGCCTTGATATTGATGGCTGCTGACTGATCAGGGTGGTGGCTGATGAAGGTTGGGGTGGCTGTGGCATTTTTATTTTACTATTCTTAAAATAAGGCAACGATGAAGTGTACCTCATCAATTGACTCTTCCTTTAATGAAAGATTTCTCTATAGCATGCAAGGCTATCTGATAGTGTTTTACCCACAGTAGAATTTCTTTCATAATTGGAATCAATCCTCTCAAACACTCCTGCTGCTTTATCACTAAGTTTATGTAATATTTAAAACCTTTTTTTGTCATTTCATCAATGTTCATGGCATCTTCACCAGAGGTAGATTCCATCTCAAGAAACCACTTTCTTTGTTCAGCCATAAGGAGCAAGTCCTATCTGTTCAAGTTCTCTCATGAAATTGCAGCAATTCAGTCACATCTTCAGGCTCCACTAATTCTGTTTGGTTTGCCATTTTCACCATGTCTGACGTTATTTCCTCCACTGAAGTCTTACGCTCCTCTAAGTCATCCATAAGGGTTGGAATCAACGCCTTCCTAACTCCTGTTACTGTTGATATTTTGACCTCCTCCCACAAATCATGAATGTTTTTCATGGCGTCTAGAATGGTGAATGCTTTCCAGAAGGTTTTCTATGTACTTTGCCTCAATCCATCAAAGGAATGACTATCTATAGAGCTATAGCCTTATAAAATGTGTTTCTGAAATAATAAGACTTAAATTTCAAAATTACTCCTTTACCTAGGGGTTACAGAATGGCTGTTCTGTCAGCTGGCATGAAAACAGCATTCATCTCCTTGTACATCTCCATCAGAGTTCTTGGATGACCAGGTGCATTGTCAATGAGCGGTAATATTTTGAAAGGAATCTTTTTTTTCTGAGCAGTAGATCCCAACAGTGGGCTTAAAATAATCAGTAAGTCATCTAGTAAACAGAGGTGCTGTCATCCGGGCTTTACCACTACATTTCTAGAGCACAGGCAGAGTAGGCTTAGCATCATTCTTAAGGGCCTTACGATTTTCACAATGGTAAAGGAGGACTGGCTTCAAATTTAGGTAACCAACTGCATTAGCTGCCAACAAGAGAGTCAGCCTGCCTTTGGAAGCTTTGAAGCGAGGCATTGACTTTTCTCTGGCTACTGAAGTCCTAAATGGCACCTTCTTCCACCTTAATGCTGTTTTAACTACATTAAATATCCATTACTTAGTGTAGCCTCCTTCATCAATGATCTTAGCTAGATCTGGATAAGTTACTGCAGCTTCTCCATCAGCACCTGCTGCTTCACCTTGCATTTTTATGTTATGGAGATGGCTTCTTTCTTTGAACTTCATGAACCAACCTCTAATAGCTTCCAACTTTTCTTCTGCCCCTTCTTCACTTCTCTCAGCTTTCATGGAATTGAAGAGAGTTGGGCCTTGCTCTGATTAGGCAGATTAGGCTTTACTTAAGGGAATGTGGTGGTTAGTTTGATCTTCTATCCAGACCACTAACACTTTCTCTATATCAGCAGTGAGGCTCTCTAGCTTCTTATCATGTGTGTGTCCACTGGAGTAATACTTTTGATTTTCTTCAAGAACTTTTCCTTTGCATTCACAATCTGGCTGTTTGGCACAAAAGGCATGGCTTTCAGCCTGTCTTGGCTTTCGACATGCCTCTCTCACTAAGCGTCATGTCTAGCTTTTGATTTAGTGAGAAACCTGTGACTCTTTCTTTCACTTGAACATTTAAGAAGCCATTGTAGGGTTATTAATTGGCCTAATTTCAATACTGTTGTGTCTCTGGGAATACGGAGGCCCAAGGAAAGGGAGAGAGATGGGAGAAAGGCTGGCAAGCAGAACAGTCAGAACACACACAACACTTATCCGTTACATTTGCCATTTTATATGGGTACAGGTCACGGTGCACCAAAACAATTACAGTTGTAATATCGAAGATCACTGATCACAGATCATAGTAACAAATATGATAATAAAGAAAAAGCTTGAATTAGTCCAAGAATTGCCAAAATATGACACAGAGATATGAAGTGAACAAATGTTGTTAGAAAAAATGCCATTAGACCTGCATGATGCAGCATTGCCACAAACCTTCATTTGTAAAAAATTTGACATCTGGCCGGGCGCGGTGGCTCACGCCTGTAATCCCAGCACTTTGGGAGGCCAAGGCAGGCGGATCACGAGGTCAGGAGATTGAGACCATCCTGGCTAACACGGTGAAACCCCATCTCTACTAAAAAAAAAAAAAATAGCCAGGCGAGATGGCGGGCACCTGTAGTCCCAGCTACTCAGGAGGCTGAGGCAGGAGAATGGCGTGAACCTGGGAGGCGGAGCTTATAGTGAGTCGAGATTGTGCCACTGCACTGCAGCCTGGGCAACAGAGCAAGACTCCGTCTCAAAAAAAAAAGTGACATCTACAAAGTGCAATAAAGCCAAGTACCATAAAATGAGGTATGCCTGTGCTAAAAACTGTCCCTACATGGGCAGCACGTAATGTTTAAGTGTTAGCTATTATTAAAGGGATTAGGTAACAATTTATGTATTATAGATGTGTAGTCCATGTATTATATTTGCAACACTGCTGGTCCCATTACTTTAAAATACACATATACAACTGTCTTTGAAAGTTTGGCTTTTATGCAACTTCAAGGAGAAATTTTATTTTGGTCTTCACATATGTCACCAATACAAGAAATGCCAATTATTCATTTCTCTTTTTAATTTAAATCAAATCAACATGCCTTATTGAATACTGGTTATAGTACATCACTTAGTATTGAGAAACTAAATTTATTCTTGTCTCTGCAATTACTACTATATTTTTAACCATGAAATACATTTGGGAGACAAAAGAAGGAATTTTATCCAATTTCTTATCATGTAGGTAAATAATAAATAATTTTTAACTCTGAAAGGCACAATATTGATCAGCAAACAGAGCATACATATGAATTTGTTTTTTAATACATTCTGTTTGGAGTCTACTTTAGGATCTAAAATTTAGATGGGATACTAGGTTTAAAATCAAAAGATTAATGTTTATTTACCTATAGCCCTTCTTCTGCAACTTTAACAAAATTTAACCAAATCATTCTTCTCCTTCCAGGTTTGTAAAACAATTTATCTGGATGAGACTCTAATTCAAATTTTCACATACTTTTGGATTTTTTTTTTTTTTTTTTTTTGCAAGTGGGAAACCCAGATGTTAAGGGACTAAGAGGTATATTTGGAAGATGTGAAATGGATGATTCAGATGTCAAACACACATCTATATTATTTCTACTCTATGGACACAATGCTAGAAACCCTTTGAAATATGGGATTATCTGGGCTTACTATAGTGCAAAGAGATGAAATGATAAAATATGGGGCTTATTTGGCCTAGAACTCTCTAGAAATAAATGGTGACTTTAAGAAGGGGATCCTTTTGCATGGTTTTACATTGACTTTCATCTTCCTAAAAGGCAGCTTTATGATACTCTCTCAATTGAAGGTATACTGGTTGACCAGGTACAAGATGCAAACATAGTGAAGTGGCAACTTACACAGAAGTTGAGCTCTAAAGGTGGCACATGACGTGCAATTTACAAATGGCCAAAATTATCCTTTTAGAGTATCATGTCAACTACTCACATGCCATCTCCCAGTAAACCCATCACAGACCATTTTTCCTACAAAATTGAAACAGATGGTTGCTTTTCAAGTTCACATTATAGCTTACTTACATTTAAGGACCATGCTAGAAGACCAATATACCTCTTTCACTCTTTCAGTGTTAGAACCACAGCAGATGGGGGAACTGCTCAGTCTTTGAGTGAAATGCAGGAACAAAGATCAATTGAAGAAACAGCAAATTCTCCTTTCCCATCCTACATTCATTCCCTCTGGAGCACAGAGTTAAGTAGACTGGGGAGTGTATTCACTAGCTTTATTAAATTGTGTTTCTCTTGTTCTCCTTTGCTTTATATACACTTAATTGATAGACATTAAAAGTACATATGATTACCTAATGCAAATGATGAGTTAACAGGTGCAGCACACCAACATGGCACATGTATACATATGTAACAAACCTGCACATTGTGCACATGTACCCTAGAACTTAAAGTAAAATGATAATTAAAAAAAAACTTTTAAGTATATATGATGGACTCGACTAGTCCCTATCTAAGACAACTATGTGATTAAAAGCACACCAAATGCACTAGCAGCATAAGTGCATTTAAGGCCACATTCAACTGCTACACTCCAGCAAGGCAATGCCCGTGGTTCATTTCCAGCATGTGTTCTGACAGGCTGGGTTTCTCTCCTGACTGGCTGATGCTTGTGGTTTAACAGTTTTAATATCCCTCAATGGACACAATTTCCTAAATTCAAGGATACAAAAAAAAAAAAGTACATTAACAGAGTTTTCAGGAAAAGTCTAGATGTTGTAGCCTGACCAGGATGCAAACTTTTGAAACCTAAGGGAGTCAAGATTTTCAAGAACAAAAAGAGTTTCCTCCCATCTCTCCATGCCGTCAAGGTGTAGTCAAGTGGGCTCATTTTTCCCAGTTCCCCCGCCTGCCCTCCCCACTCCCCATAAAAACCAGCTTCTAGGGGTACCTCCTGCTGGTCATGTGGGTGTCGTGGCATAGCCTGATGTTGTGATGGTGGGAGGGAAGATACCTGTCACATGCCTCTAGTTTCTTCTCTGTCAAGAAACTCAGCACAGACATCCCCATTTAAGGCAGCAGGTCACCCTCCTCTTGCATGGAAAACTCAAGTCTTCCTCTTGGCAGCCACACAAAGGCAACTCAAGAGGAAAAAGTAAGAGAGAAGGGAACTCAAATGGTAAAAGAAAAAGGCTGGAGTAACATGAGAGAATGGATAGAAAGAGGTAGAATTCAGGAAAAACTTCCCAGTTACCTCCCAACCATTCACATCAAATTTGGCAGGAAAACAATGGGTCATCCCAATGGCTTTACCGATGAAGAGCACATTTCACCCATTCATCCCCTAGGTTCTGACATCCAGATCAGTCCCTCTTTCTCCATGGTCATGGAGAGGTTTTGCAGTTTCCTGAATGTCACATACCTGTGCCAGAAGAGGGAGGTACACGATTTGGTTTCCAACTTCAACCTGAGCATGAGGGGAGGAGGTAGGAGAGTGTCCTTTATCACATCCAATAGGCTTCTGGTAGAACAGCAATCTTGTTTACTCGTTCTTGCTAATGAGAAATTATTAGCTGGCTTCAAGAGAGAGGGTACACGTGTAGTGCCTCAGCATCTGTCATGCTGTCTGCATTCCATGGCTGTATTTATTGAGAATCTAGGAACCAGTACCAGAAGTGCAGAATATATGCAAACTCCAGGTAAGTTTTCTCCCCTAATCACCAAAATCAGTCTGTGTGCTGTTCTCCTCGCTAACCAGATAGGCTGTGGGCAGCCTGCAGTGAGGATTTCCTGACCCCATCCCAAGTCACAGTCCCATGAAGCCATACCTGTGTGTTCATGATACTGCCACACCACGGAGTGACATGCATAAATCAATGATAGGCTGAGAGAGTGACAGAAAGGGAAAAAACACGACATGCTGGTGATTTTGCTCCCAGTTCTCCTCTGTGAAGCACGCACCCCAGAACAGGTGCGAAGGGTGAGGCATAAATCTGTGTTTCCCTCCATACTCCTCCATCCTCACATCCCTCCCACAGGGTGAGCATCTCACCTTGCAGAGCACAGATTTTGTGTTAAAAGATGTAAATTTTTCATACAGCACAGCCCCTAAATGCAAGCCAACTCTTTCATCTGCAGTTCCACCAAAGAAGCTGCGAACCACACTAACGTTGGAGGAAAACTGGCTTCACGTGGACCTACTGAGAGCTGTTGCATTTTTATGTTACGGTTTGGGACTTGGTGAGGGCATTGATTCCATGAGAATGTTTCCCTCAGTGAGGACTTTAGAACCCAACTCCTGTATAGGATGAGTCTTCCTACGGGTTGATGAGAAACTAAAGCATGACCCGAGGCAACTTCCACGAGGAATGTTTACAAAGCTGCGACCCAGGACCAGTCCTGTGAAGTCCCTGTTTGTATCACAATTAAAGGAATATGTTGGGCCAGGCATGGGGGCTCATGCCTGTAATCCCAGCACTTTGGGAAACTGAGGTAGGTGGATCACTTGAGCCCAGGAGTTTGAGACCAGCGTGGGCAACATGGCAAAACCCCATTTCTACAAAAAAAAAAAAAAAAATACAAAACTTAGGTGGGCATGGTGGTGTGCACCTGTAGTCCCAGCTACTTGGCACACTGAGGTGGGAGGCTAACCTGAGCCCAGAGGTCAAGGCTGCAGTAAACTGTGATTACGCCACTGCACTTCAGCCTAGGAGACAGAGTGAGACCCTGTCTCAAATACAAAAACAAAAACAAAGGGTGGGAGGGACATGTTTCACACAAGCAAAAAAGTGATTTCAGAATTTCTCCAATTCTTTATTTGGACATGTTTTTTTCCTCTCTCCACCACTGCCTCACGTAGGCCAGAGTCTTACCTCAAAGCACCCTGAAATGCTCAATCTACCCAAACACCTCTTCTTACCTGCCCCCTCTTTCCTTCTCTTTATTCACCACTGCAAAGATCTGAGGGACATGGATCCTCTTTGAATGGCAGAAAAAGGGAAGAGATAGCAACAAGCCAAGCCAGAGTCTTTCTAGCAGGCAAGAAATGTGGGAAGGGTAAGGAACATTCTATCATTCATATTTCTACCATGTCACCCATTTGGGAGCTCTTGAAAATCACAAACTTTTTTAGGCTCTGAGGACTTCAGCTATGATGGTATGTCAGGTGGTCGAGGCACCTATCTGGTGCCTTTCAAGCACACTATAGAAGCAACGAAGCTCCACATGGTCAGGTGGTTAAGTCCAAGTTCTATATTTTGTCAGTTGCAGCTCACAGGAGGATACCCCGGTGGGTATCAGTCAATCTCAGTCGTCTCTCTCCCTAGGCATTTCACTCCTGCAAAATCCACCTCCTTGCTATTCCTCACAAACACTCACGCTTTCCAGCTACCACTCCTTAGCCTGTGCTGTTCCCTCCACCCTGATGTTATTTCCCTCATCCCCACATGTTCAAAATCCTTCCAGTCTCCAACACCCCATTCAAATGCCACATCCTTCATGAACCCATTCCTAACCCCCGAGTTCCTTCACTTAGTGGCACTTACCACTGTCTAACTTGTGTTCTTTGAAGACCCATTTTATTATAGTTCAATGAATATGACTAAACCCCAACACAGATCGAGACAACTAATGGTCAGTTATTAAATGAAAAAATAAATATTCAGTGAGAAAACAAAATATGCATATGTCAAAGACAACCAGGGAATTTTCTTAAGCCATCACTATAACCATGCTTCTAAATTAGGGATTGCAAATGTGTAGCATGTGTGGCATCATGCATAACTCCAACATCCATGGCAGATATTACCAACCAACCATGTCTCTCTCTCTTTCTCTCCCTCTCTCTCTCTGTCTGTCTCTCTCTGAACTCCAACACAACCATGCCTCTAAATCAGGGATTGAAAATATGTAGCATGTGTACTGTCCTGCACAGCTCCTACACTCAGGCAGACATTACCAATCAATCATGACTTCCTGCCTCCACAGCCCCTGGCACAATCTCAGAAGCCCTCCCAGAAGCCCTCCAACACAGAGCTCTTGGCAGACACTACTAAACAATTTTCATTACCATGAGATGAAACCCATTGCTTTTCCAGCTCTCCTCCAGTCAGAATTGCTTACTCCTATTTTATATAACTTATTCCAGTCTTCCCTCATTCCTACTGGCTTCCAGACTTAACACTTAGCCTAGCCTCAACCTTTGAACCTAGCACTGGGCATTGCTTCCCATACAACAAGCTCTGCTAGGCACTGACCACAGTTGGAGTTTTTCACCCACCCAAACTGCCTTGGGTAAACTGGCCACTAAGTTCAACCCATGTGTAGGACCCCTGCCCTTCCTTTGACACTGTTCCTAGCCCAAGAAAAGAAACTCCCATTACAGGCCCATCCAAGAAACAAGAAGCAGACACTTAAGTTAGGGTGGTCAAATACCTATTGTATAAACGGCCTCAAGCCCTTCGCAAGCTCATGGCAAACATTGCTGGTTGATTAAAGTCATCTCTTACATGAATCCTGAGGCATCCTCAGAAGTTTTCTTAGCATAAGACCCCAGACGACCATCAAAAACCAATCTCATCTTGCATTTGAGATAAAATTTGCCAGTCATTCTGCATAAACCAATGGAAACTCTAGTTCCAAAATCATATAGCCCGGTAGAGTGAATTAGGTTGCAAAGAATCCTCTTGATCTCTGGGAGATTCTTAGAATAAACATAGAATCCAAATGAATCACAGGAGGGTCATAGCAAACAAGACTAAGGACCCAGCAGAGACTGCTGCCTGATGTACCAACCACCAACACTGTGGCAGCCTGGAAATGTGGTCCTGATCCAGGTACTGCAAACCTTCTCAAATCCACTACCTGCTTTACACTGAGGAAATCTTACAAAAATAAAAATTACAATCTGTCACATTACATTACATCAAAGCATGATGCAACATCATAATTTTTTAAAGCATATGTTTTAATTTATGATGTTGCGTGATGCCACAAAAAGCTTGATTTTCCCTTGAGTACCAATAAATTCTGACAGTGATGGTTTATCCCAAAACTTTAGCAGACTGAAACACAAAGAAGGTTGGCCAAAGACAGGTATTTAGCCACTACGGAAGAACTGCTTATGAGTCACCAGGGCACCAACCTGTCCTTGTCTTTCAAAAGCTCAAACTCTATAGTCCTGTGCTGTCCAACATGGTAGCCACTATGGCCAGCGAGGATCTGACAAGGGACTAGTCCAAAAATCTAGAAACACTGCAAATACAGAATACACATCAGATTTGAAAGGCTTAGTACACAAAATATATAATATCGCGTTAACAGTTTTGTTTTGTTTTGTTTTGTTTTGTTTTGTTTGAGATGGAGTCTCACTCTGTCACCCAGGATGGAATGCAGTGGTGCAATCTCAGCTCATTGCAACCTCCCAGGTTCAAGCAATTCTGCTGCCTCAGCCTCCTGAGTAGCTGGGATTACAGGTGCATGCCACCATGCACAGCTAATTGTTTTGTGTATTTTTAGTAGAGACCGGGTTTCACCATGTTGGCCAGGTGGGTCTCAAACTCCTGACCTCAGGTGACCCACCCGCCTTGGCCTTTCAAAGTGCTGAGATTACAGGCATAAGCCACCACACCCGGCCTTCAGTATTTCTTTATAGCAATGAAAGAACGGACTAACACAACGTGGAAGATGACACTAGAAGGGGGAATGAGCATATTTAGATCATGTAGGGCAGTAGTCAGCAAACTCGGACCGGTGGGCCACATCTGCCTACTTTTATAAATAAAGTTTTATTGGAACAGAGCCACACCCATTCATTTATGCTTTGTCCATGGCTGCTTTCAAACAGCAGGGCTGAGGTGTAACAACACAGATGGCGTGGTCAAGAAGTTCAGAGGTTGGCAGAGTAACTCCCATAGTGTCAAGCAAACAGAGTCCTAAATGCCTGGCATGGTGTCCTTCATCTTAAAGAGAGAAAAGTGGGAGTTTATGGGGATTTTTGGAGAGGGTGGGATTTTTTTTTTTTTTTTTTTTTTAAGACAGAGTCTTGCTCTGTCGCCCAGGCTGGAGTGCAGTGGTACAATCCTGTCTCACTACAACCTCCACCTCCTGGGTTCAAGTGATTTTCCTGCCTCAGCCTCCCAAGTAGCTAGGATTACAGGTATGCACCAAAACGCCCAGCTAAGTTTTGTATTTTTAGTACAGACAGGGTTTCACCATGTTGGTCAGGCTGGTCTCGAACTCCTGAACTCAAGTGATCTGCCTGCCTCGGCCTCCCAAAGTGCTGGGATTATAGGCGTGAGCCACCGTGCCCAGCTCCCACTTTTGTCATGTTCTATATAAGGAGTAGATAGGGCAAATATAGCCTGCTGCCTGTTTTTGTGTGGCCCAGGAGCTAAGCATGACTTCTATATTTTTTAATGGGTTTTTTAAATCTCCCCAAAACAGTAGTATTTTATTACCCAAAAATATGTGAAAGTTAAATTTCAACATCCATAAATAAAGTTTAATTGGAACACGAGTGTGCTTATCTATTTATATGTTATCCATGGCTGCTTTCTAATCATAAGGGCAGAGATGAGTAGTTGCGAGAGAGACTTCATGGCCTCCAAAGCAGAACTCTCCGGCCCTTTACAGGAAAAAGTTGCCAACTTCTGGGTAGGGCCTTATAAAGTATAGCATGGACCTGGGTATTTGCTCAAAGTGAGAAGAGGAGCCAAGAGGGTTTTGTCCAGACGTGGCCTGACTGGACACATGGCTTCAAGGGGGTACTGATAATAAGTAGCAGGAAGACACGCTTGACACATGGACACTCTTGGCTCAGCCCATACATACGCAGTCTTTTTAAAGACAAAGTTCCTGTGTGATTAACCTCCAAGCCTAGACAGACCCTTCTTCCTGAGAGGACCTCAGTGAATGTCTGTTGAATGGCTGACTGAATGAATGGGAAGCTAGTCCCTGCTATTATCCACCAGACGTCATAAGCTGGGACACATAGTGTAGGTTTTCTTAGGTCAGAAATACTCTTCCTGTGTGTCCATGAGAAAGTTGTTCTGCCTCTCCACGTACATGCTTCCCAGGGTGCAGTTTCTGTCCTATATGCCCGCCACCTGCACTGGCCTAGGAATTTCATCTTATCCCTATTAAGGTCGACTCTCTATTACCTGATACAAATGAGAGGCTGCTTCCTTTCCTACATCAGACTTGGCCTGTGGCACACACAAAAAAATGTAAAGTAGCTCAGAATATGAGCAGTCAGGACTGACCCAGTACAGCTGCTCCGATGACGTTCCTACAGCAGTGCCAGGGACACGCCTCTGTCCTTTATCCTGCCAGCAGCCTTTCTGATTGCATAGGGCCCCTGCCACATGACCCTTAAGTATTTTTTTAACATCACCCTGAACAAGCCCTCACTGTTCAGTCCTTTTCCCTTCACCTGGCTCCTCAGAAATGGAGGCTTCCGTGTTCCCTCCTGCCAGAATTCCACAGACACCTCCTTGCTGGCCCTTAGCTTCTGCACTTAGATCCCTTACTGACCCTATGCAGACCAACCCAAGCTGGAGTGTGGCTCTTGAACTCAAAACTCTTTCTCAGGTCTCTCACTGCACTCAGGCTAAAAACCAAGTCCTCATGCGATTCCTACAGCCATGGTTCTCAACTGGCTGTGACTGTACTCCCCAGAGGATATTTGGCACTGTCTGGAGACATTTTGGTTGTCATCACTTGGGGGCAGGAGGAGCGGTGCTACCCACACCTAGTGGGTATTGCTGTAATGCTGTTAAATATCTTTCAATGCATGGCAAAGCCCTTCCAACAAAGAATGGTCTGGCCCCAAAAGTCAACAGTGTCGAGGTTGGGAAACCCTGCCCCTGCGGGGCCCCAGGGATGTTCCCCTTCTCACCCCCAGTTTGTCTGACCTCATTGCCTTTGGCTGATCTTCTCTCTCACCCCATTCTAGCCACACTGGTTTCCCAGCTGGTTCCTGAATATGGCAGGTGCATGCTGCCTCAGGACCTTTGCACCTGCCACTTCTGCTGCCTGGAAGACCCTTCCCTCAGGTGTTTGCATGGACCTTCTGTCACATTTTTTAAACCTCTTCTTAGAAGTCCCCTCATCACTAAGGCATCCTTGGCCACCCAGTTTGAAATGGCATCCTGCCCAGAACTCTCTCTCACTTTTCCTGCTTTATTTCCTATTTTCTTCACAGCATGCATTGCCATCTCACATACTGCCTATTTGACTTTTCATTTTATTGTTGCCTATCTCCAAGATAGAACTATTTCTCTTTTAGTTTTCTGCTTTTTTAATTCCCAGCACCTAGAACAGTAGCTGATACACAGTAGCCATATAATAAATTGGGGCTGAATTAATGAATGTAGCCACATAGTGATTTGTTCAAAGAATGAGTGATTAATAGAAAAAAAAATTTTAAGATGGAACAGTATTTTCATGAATTCTTTTTGCATAAAACTAAAGACAATGCATGCCCATTTATTTACTTTAATAATAAAGTATCTAGTATTTATTGATCCCTTACTATATACCAAGAACTCTGAAGAGCTATTTAATACATTATTACATTTGTTGTCCTAATTTAATTGAAATTAAAGAGTATGAGTATCCCCGTTTTATAGATGCAAAAGCTATAGTTGAGAGAAGTGAAGTGGCTTGCCCCAAATCCTGGAGCTAGTAAATAATGGAGTTGAGACTCAAACCCCCTTCATTCCAACTTTAGACTGCAAGATTTGCAACCCTCACCCATGCTGCCTTGATTTTACCTGCCTGATCCTGACAGTTTATCACGTGCACTCTTTTCTAGATATTTCTATGAAACCATATCACCTCCCAGTTCTTGCAAAGACTGGCCCTGTGCCTGGGCCTTCGAAAAATTGAGTTTCCAAGATCATTTTACACCTGCTCACTTCAGTTCACTGAGGAAAAAAAAAAATCATATCCACATGGAGCAAATGCATGTCCTCAACCTGCTTTCACTGCCTAAATGTCTGCTTCTGGGCAGAGAGATGTTCCTTCCAATGTGAATAAATACATGACTCTGCCTTACACACACAGTGGATGCAATTCTCACTCTCTGCTCCCACCAGCAAGTCATCTGTGGAATATGGGAGAACAGGAAATTTTCATAACTGTGGACACTTTTGATCCTAGAGTTGGTAGGGAATAAGAATGTATTATGCAAAGCCAAAAACCATACAGTAAGCTTTCTGAGCCTTGGCACTATTGAGATTGCTGGCTCCATTGTTCTGTATTGGGGCACAGGGACAGGCTGTCCTGTACATTGCAGGATCTATAGCAGAATCCCTGGCTTCCACCCACTAGCTGCCAGTAGCACTCCCACTCGTGACAACCAAAAATGTCTCCAGACATCATCAAATGCGCCCCTGGGGACAAAATCACCCCTGGTTGAGAACCAGAGCCATAGAGCTTCAAAATACCCAACCAAAGTCTGCTATTTGCAAAAGACCCCATTTTGATCCCATTCTCTCTGTTTCCCAAGAGAATGATTTTATACTAGCGTATCAGCATTTCCATGCTGAACCTGCAGCTTACCAAAAAGAAAGAAAGAAAGAAAGAGAGAAACATTAGTATCTAGTGGCCCTGCAACTAGGGAACAGCACAGAGCCCAGCCATGTCCAGCCCCAAATTCCCAGCAGCACAGAAAGGTCCTCCCCACCTGCTGGAACCTCTGAGGGGCCACTCTGCAATTTCACCTAAACAGCTCCTCTTGCCCAGTGGGTTCAAATTCACCTGGGTCCCACAATTTCATGCTTTGATGCAGGAAGCCCATGAAAAACAATCCTGAATATCACAGACATTCTGACTTTTCATCTTTAGAGTCCAAGAACTGAAAATAAAAACTAAATTGTCTTTAGCTTTCTAAAATCTATTTCCACATTTTCTTCCTGGTTACCTGATTGTTTGCATCGGGACTCCTCAGCCTGGGCACTATTGATATTTGAGGCTGAATAGCTCTTTGTTGTAGGGCTGCATTTCATATGATGGGATGTTTAGTAGCGTCCCTGCTTTTTACTCAATTGATGCTACAGCCCCAACCCCCAACTCCACCCCCGCCCACAGCTGTAACAATCAAAAACATCTTTAAATGTCCCCTGGAAACAAAACTGTCCCTGGTTGAGGACCACAGGATTATACAGATTTCTCTTTCCCAACTATTCTGTTTGGCTTTCCCGGCTATTCCATTCTTGACTTTACCCAGCCTCCATCGCAGGATCCCAGGAGCCATTTAATTTTTGAATCCTTGGTCAACCATTAATACATATATGTTGTATCTACAGATGTACTCTATTAATAAATCCTTCCATTTCCTTTTGGAAGAGAGGAAATGATTTTCTGTAGGTTATCACAAAATATCAGCTTGCAGGACATACCAGGAAGCAAACGCGGCTCCTTTCTGGAGAGTTCGGCCACTCTCCCCAGCACCAGAGCGTGTGCTGCACTGCCTAACCTTTGCAGCTGCACAACGATGATCCGTCATTTCAGAAAAATAGGGAAAGAGCCTCGAATCCTTACTGCCCTCTAGAGAAATTCCGGCAGAAGAGCTCAATCTGTCGCAGTCAGCAGAAAAACAACGCTGCCAGAGGCAACTGCGGCTGGCAGTTGTAAAGCAAACAATTTATTTGCTGAATTTTTTGAAAGACGAGTCTAGCAGACCCTTCCTTTACAATCTCACACCTGAACAAGAAGCCAACATGGGCCGGCACTTTGACGCAATCATAATTTTGCCAATTCCAGGTCTACCGCCAACGCGATGATTTTATGCCCACCAATGAATCAAATCCTGATATTCTACAAAGTAATTGTAGATCATGTTTTAAATGCAAATTCTCAAGTTTATACAAATGTCTTCTCTAGCCTTTGTTTACTGGCCTACCAATGGTGATATAAACAAATATTTCTTTTTCTTGCTCCTCCGAAAAAAACAGGGCTGAAAAAATATTCACTAATTCTTCATGTTTATATTAGTTTTTGGTGGGTGAGGACTTTAGGACACATTTTGGAGTTCAGAGTGACTTTTTTTTAATCTTCTGGGGGTGGGGCATGGTAGCTCACGCCTGTATTACCAGCACTTTGGGAGGCCAAGGCAGAAAGATCACTTGAGCTCAGGAGTTCAAGACCAGCCTTGGCAACATAGTGAAACCTCATCTCTACAAAAAATGTAAACCTTAGCCAGGCGTGGTGGCCCATGTTTGTAGTCCTAGCTACTCAGGAGGCTGAGGCAGGAGGATCCCTTGAGCCCAGGAGGCTGCAGTGAGCTATGATTGTACTGCTATACTCCAGCCTGGCAACAGTAGGAGATCCTATCTAAAAAAAAAAAAAATTAACTAACTTTGGTTATTGTTGTTTTGATAAAGACTTTCCTGTTACTTAATGGCCATTTATATTCCAAGGAGAGCTTCATCACTGAGATTAAAGTGAGCTTTCCCTACCAAAGTCCTGAAAAAGTTGTGCCAGGTCTAACGTTTCTAGCACAGTTGGAAATCAAAAGAAGTAAGTTTGAAAAGTATATGCTTGAAGACATACACTAGCTAGAAAATCTTGCAGGTTTAATCAGAACTTTCAAATCATTGTTTCCATTATGACAGGCAACAGCAAAAAATGCTGAATGTTTATGCCTAATGGGTTTGCCCTTTGCCAGACAAATCCTTTTAGCTATGGCAGGAAACATAATTTTTATGGGCTCTTGGAAAGAGTGCACACTGCCCTCTAATGGTGACATGTGCTCACAATTTTTTGGGGTCCCTTGATCAGGTTTCAGGAGGCTGTAAGTAGAATGTTATTACCAAAGGTAGACCATAATCCTGTAGATTGATGGGAGCCAATGGTTATTTTCACTATTTCCATTTTTTCCACCCTCCTGACAAGGAAATAAGATATTTGGTCCTTTCCTTTGTTATCAATAGCTGTGAGAATAATTTTGCTAAGATGGAAATATGTCAGAGTAATACTTAGAATATTTGAACTCCATCAGGCACAAAATAATATGCACACACATACCACAGGTATAAAGCCTCAATGAAATAATGTTTTACTGCAGAATAAAAGACGTTTCTCTCTGGATTTGAACTATCAATAAATAAGCTACTAAGGTATCAGAAACTCAGATTCAAAATTAACAAAAATAAATAAATAAATAAAATAACATGGGAGGGTGGGAGGATTCGGGGGTTTAAGGGATGCTTTAGCTAAAATCTATACAGATATTCTTTAAATGAATGAGACAGAAAATGTAGTACAGAATAAATTTTCCCCCAAGCCTTTCTGAAAGTCAAGATACTGCTTCATTTCGACCTCTTTCAAAATATATGAATTTATCATATTCAATTATTTTCATCTACCAAATGACAAATGCCTCCTAATTTTGCTAATTCTCCACAGCTAAGAAAGGGAAACAGGGGAGAATAAAAGCCAGCATATTCACTGTCACAGCAAAGCTCCTGGAACTGTATCCAAACAGGAGCTGTTGATCTGTGGAAATGTAAATGTCATTTCTAAATATAGCATTGGGAAGCCAGAGAATCAGCATTTCTATGGGTGAAACACCTTTTCGGGAAGTAACACGTGCAAGCCAATGCTTCCCCATGACACATGGAAGAGACAGGAATCTTCCCGCCCAGTCCTGCATCTGGAGAGGCTCAGAAATGCCACGTGCGGACGTGCGTGCACAGAACCCTGCTCGTTCTCCCCGACATCCTTAAACCTGCTCCTGCACCAGACCGTGAATCAAAGCAAATCATCTCCTGCACCTCTCCCTCCTCGTCTTAAAAAATAAAAAGTAGAATTTCATTCTGACGTGCATGAATTCCTTACGAGTTAGAGATGCTCTCAACCTCACAAATGAAACCTGAAGATAAAGCCACATGTTGAACTTCACCAGTGAGTTTGTAATGGGGTGTGGGGTTGACCACACAACCCTACACAAACATCAGCTACAAGGACCCAACCACTGACCCTGGCCCTGACCATCATCTCAGCCTTGACCCCCGCCCCCCATTCTTTCCTCCCTCTACCATTCTGGAATGCGTTTAGGTTCTTGAATATGCCATCCCCTTTCCCACCTGAGTCCTTTGTGGTGTTCTCTTTGCCTAAAATCTTCTCCTACATGCTTTGCATTTTCTCTCATCGTTTTCACCTCGTATTATTTGTTTCTTTCTAGCAGAAGCATTTGTAACATCTTTAACTACAAAAGGTCTCCAGGCCCCTTGGCTTTAGTCTGTTTCAGCCAGATTGAGTGTGCAACTTGGGCTCAGAAGGACCCCAGACTTCTTTAATGTTTGGCTGTAGCCACTTAAAATTCTTAAGTTTTTTTTGAACGGGGGTTCATGCATTGCCATTTTTCACTGGGCCCCACGTAGCCAGCCCTGATCACAGACCTTGGCTTTCCTCATAAAACAGAATTCGTAATTGTTGATTTGTCCATTTATCGGTGGTTGGGAGTGGGTGGAAGGAGGCAGAGGGCTGGTCTATTTTCTCCATTAGGGCATAAATCGTGTCTGTCTTGTTTACTGTCTAATCCAGAGCTGTCCAGTAGAATTTTCTGTGATGATGGAAATGTTCTATATCTTTGCAGTCTAGTATGTTAGCCACTAGGCATCTGTGGCTACTGAACACTTGAAATGTACCTAATGCAACAGAGGAACAATTTTTTAATTTTATTTTATTTTATTTTATTTTAATTAATGGAAATTAAAAGTGAAATAGCCTCATGTGGCTGGTAGCTACCATATTGGACAGGTCTCACCCTAAGGCCTAGCCCAGCAACTGGTAAATGCACAGAGGATATTACAAAACCTTTTTAAAAGAAGCTCCATGGCAATTATATGGCACTTCGACATGCATCATAATTTCAAAAATATAGGTATCCTTGTCCCACCCTTTAAGACTCTGATATAAAAAATTTGCAAAAGGTCCAGGCACCTGATATACCTCAAAGATTGAGGAGCGATCTCAATTGCTCCAATATGAGTATGTTCTATGGAAGAAGCTTCTTGGCATCAATTATTCAAATCTTTTAACACTTCCAAGTCAAATAATAGCAATACAAAAATCATCCTTATAAGAATTTCGCTACCCAAAAAATGTTCCAGCCACAACTAATGGCTTATTTCAAGCAATATCTAACCCAGTAAAATTCCAATGGAAAAAATACATTTTGATCACCCCTTTGGTTTTATTATAATAAACTTTGACCTATTACTTTGACTTTGAGAGGTCAGGAGTGACAGACAGCTGTTTCATCAAGACTCAAAAGTATTGATTAAATGTATTTATAACACCTGGCATTAGGTAAATGGCAGGACTTTATTAAGGAGATGTAGAGAGCTCAATTAGGACAGTGGGAAAATAGAAATGTCTTTGTCCATAAATATAGAGTGTATTTTTTTAATAACTTGATATAATCGTATTCTTTCTTCTCATAAACACACAGACAGGCAAAAATGTAAAAGGCGGTTAATGTCCCAGCCCCCCTTGTTGTACCTTTGTCTTTAACCATTATTGTAATTCAGCCCTCTAACATGAGCACTTTTTCCTCCACTGAGCTATCAAAGACACCTTCCTAATCAACATCACACACAGTAGCATAATAGATGGCACCAGAATGAACACAAGGATGAACCGTAATTCACTCTGGGGCTCTGCTGATGTCATAAACTGCACGACCAGCTTTATGGAGAAAGGCTGAGCCCAGAAAGTGAATTCCGATCTCAGCTCACTCTGGGAGCCATCTGTTAAGGAAACAGATTTAAATGCCGACCTTTTCATCTCTGTCGTTTACAGAGATTTCAAAGTTTTGCTGTAAAATTTAAACTTTTCAGCCATGAACAGATTAAAATTCCTTTCTGGAGGCACTTTTGGTTGTGTATTCCCTCTTTTAACGGACAAATAGATTAGTGGTCTTTCACCCTATGCTATCAATCTGTTTAAAAAGAGAAAAATGTACTGTGCTCTAGTGAATGTTGCGGCTATGTATACCGTTCCCAATGCCCTAACCCACCTCCCACTCCAAAGCCTGAAAAGACCAGTGATTCCCTTCCCAACCTCCTTTGCAGAAAGTGCTGGCCCATATGGCCCAGTTCTAGTCAACAAGACATAAAGGAGTCACTTCCGAGAGTTTTCTCCTTGTTTCAGGGAAAGGTGCATACAAGGAAAGACCCTTTTTACTTGCTGCTCCTCCACTCTTAGGCCCACCCAGCTCTTCCAACTTTTCATGCACAGGTGAAGATGCATTATCCAAAGCTGCAGCAGCCATTTTGAACCAAGAAAAGACCTGAATAAAGCCTAAATGTCCACTGCTGAGGCAGAAAAACTGGAAGGATAGAAAAGTCTGGGGGCTTGATGGCCTTGCTGAGCTGCTGAGTTAACCATCTCTAGTACTACCTACCTCCAAGCCTCTTATTAAGTAAATATTTTACATTGAGTTTCTTCAGAAACAGAGCCTGAGACCGGGCATTTGGTGCAATTCATTTACAAGGGAGGTGGTCCCAGGCGGCACCCAGGAACAAGGAAACCCATACAGAGTATGTTAACGAGGAAGTAACCCCTGGGGGCATCCAAGGCCCAGCACTGCTGGGGATATGCTTCAGTACTGCCCCACCGAGGGGCAAGGGGACTGGGATACATACCCACCAACTTACATCTGTCATGGGTTGAGAACTGCTACTGAGTGCTAACTACCTACAATTTCCCAACTACCCAACCCAACAAGCATGCTCAGACAGCCAAAGAAATCCATAAAGCAGAGAACCCCAGGTGCTTTGAGTAATAAGCCGGTGACCTGCACAAGAACATTGTGTGGGGGGGCTGGGTGATCAGAGGGTATTCAAATTAGGCAAGACTCCAACAGCTTCTTTTAAAGTAACTATTTGTCAATAGTCTGTTATTTATAGCAGAAATTGTTCCTAACTGGCATGACTATGGAATTGTTCCTCTAAGTCATTCACACCCCTCACATTTATCTACAACTCCATGCCAGTGAAACAACACAAATGCTCATTCACTTAGCATTGGCTATGCATCCAGTATCAACAATGAAGTGGTGAACCCAATGAATGTGGTCCTTGCCTGTGTATGGCCTACCCTCTAGTGGGAAGATGGACACAGAACAAACACTCTCACACATCAAGCAGTAACACAAGACAAAGCAAAAGAATAATGAGGCCAGGCGTGGTGGCTCGTGCTTGTAATCCCAGCAGTTTGAGAGGCAGAGGTGGGTGGATCACTGATTTCAAGACTTTGAGACCATCCTGCCCAACATGGCAAAACCCCGTCTTTACTAAAAATACAAAAATTAGCCAGGTGTGGTGGCACACACCTGTATCCCAGCTACTTGGGAGGCTGAAGCATGAGAATCACTAGAACCCAGGAGGCGGAGTTTGCAATGAGCCGAGATTGCACTACTGCACTCCAGCCTGGGTGACAGAATGAGACTTGGTGAAGAAGAAGAAGAAGAAAAACAAGAAAGAAGAAGAAAGAAGAAGTAGAAGTGGAAGGGGAAGGAGAAGGAGAAGAAGCAGAAGCAGCAGAAACAGCAGAAGAAGCAGATGAAGCTGAAGCAGAAGCAGAGGGAGGGGAGGGGGAGAGGGAGAGGGATGGGGAGAGGGAAAGGGAGAGGGAGAGGGATGGGGACAGGGAGAGGGAGAGGGAGAGGGAGAAGAATAATGAAAGATTGCCACCAATTTAGAATGTGAAGTCAGGAAAGGGCTTGTGAGTCAGGGACTGGAAGGATGAGTGGGAGACAGCCAGAAGGAAAAAGGGAAATATTACCACTAATCTTTGCAAAAATGGGGAAGAAGTGACGTGGGATAGGACATGATAAAGGCCCCAAAAAGAAGGTCATTAAAATAACACCTTGTATGGAAAAAGAAAATAAAAATTGGCCTTACTCCAAACCTTATCACTAGGTTGGTTTGACTGAAAAGTAAGTTGAGTCATCATAGGAGCCATCATTTTCTCTAGAAGCAAACAAGTCAAGGCTAAACTAAACTAAATTCTGATCTTTCTACTTCTCTGGACTAGAAGACAACTGTTTGGGGACTTTATTCTTTAGAAATAAAAATGATTATTCATAAAAAATTTTCTTGTGGAAAAAAATCACCATTTCTGTACCACCACACATGGGCATTTCTATGCATCCACATATCAAGAAGGTCTGATTCTAGAGCTCAGTGTCTGGAAATACCAGGTTCATGAACATGCCCAGTGCCCTTGGGTGAGGCCTCCTTCTCTTTGGCCCTCATCCTTCCAATACCTCTGAAGACTTTTATGCAACTCCACCAAAACCCCAAGGGATTACAATACACGATTTGAAAAATCCTAATATAAAATTTTTTTTTTATTTCCTAATAGTAAGTCAAGACATATATAAAGACATTGCTGATCATCTAAGTCAGGAGTCAGAAAACCATAGCCCTCTGGCCAAATTCGCCCCACCACCTATTTTTCTAAATAAAGTTTTATTGGAACACAGCCACATCCATTCATTTACCTGCTGCCTTGGCTTCCTTCATGTGGCACAGTTGAGTAGTCATGACAGAGACTTGCAGGGCTTGCAAAGCTCAACATATTAACTCTCTGGCCCTTACAGAAAGAGTTAGCCAACCCCTGACCTAAGTCATTGTTTGCAGAAAAGAAGCGTAAGACAGGAATTCAGGCCAGGCACAGTGGCTCACGCCTATAATCCCAGCATTTTGGGAGGCCAAGGCGGGCAGATCACTTGAGGTCAGGAGTTCGAGACCAGCCTGGCCAACATGGTGAAACCACATCTCTACCAAAAAAAAAAAAAATAGAAAAATTAGTCAGGTGTGGTGGCAGGTGCCTGTAATCCCAGCTATTCTGGAGGCAGAGGCAGGAGAATCGCTTGAACCTGGGAAGCGGAGGTTACAGTGAGCGGAAACCGCACCACCGCACTCTAGCCTGGGCGACAGAGCAAGACTCCGTCTCAAAAAAAAAAAAAAAAGAACATGAATTCAAACCCTAAACCTGGCTTGTAACCAAGCCACAGGGTTGTAATGAAAGCTTGAAATAGTAAAAACAAAAGGAAACCACAGCCTCTGAGAAGTGGTGCTAAGAAAGAGGTATGGCTTCGGGCAGAAAATTTCCTCAGAACACCGGAACACACTGAGTTGACCTGCAGCTGACTTGCCTCACCACCCATCTGAGACAAAGCACCAGGGGCCTCGCCTAGGGCCTCCAGTAGGATCCGTCCCTCGCTAGGCTCTTAGTAAGCTCTTCCCTCCCCTACTTCCTGGCCTTCAGTGTTGTCTTTAACAGCATGAGCTTTGAGAGTCTTCCCTGAGCTTTGAACCTGGGAAGTTTCCCTCATCTAAACTCTCCTTCCCTTTTCCTCCAACTCCACCAGTCACTTCTGTGCTATATCTGGTGATGACTTGCCTGATAGCTCTGTAAGATTATAAGCTCCATGTGGTCAGGGCCATACCTGCCTGGTTCGCTGTTGCACTATTCCTGATTCTAAAACAGTTCCCAGCACATGGTAACACATAAATGTTCATTGAGTGTACTCCTTTGTATGAAGGTTTGGGGATGAAATAACAGAGAGGAATAATGTGATATAAATGTAACAGGGAGAATTACACATGGGCTGCCTTGGTATTGGTCCCTCACCCTATTCCCTTAAAGTATGCATGAGAGAGGCCCAGAAAGAGAGGCTAGCTTGTGCAAAGGTCCTGAGGCAGGAAGGGGCATGGAGCATTGGAAGAATGGAAAATAGACCAGCATGGCTGGAGAAAGCAAGCCAATGCAGAAGGGTACAGGAGAAAGTCAAGGCCACATCACACGGGACCTAGTATACCATGTTAAGGATTTTCAGTCTTATCCTTCTTCCATGGAAGGTTTTACCTAGGGTAGTGGATGATTCCATTTGCACCACCAGCAGCAGAAGTTGTGAATTTACAGGCAGTAGATACTGTGCATAACAGAATGCCTACCATTGCGTTAGATATTAGGGATGTGATCTTGATGAATCATTGTCCTTGCCCTAGGGATATTTTATGTAAGGAAAATACAATCACAGTTTGATAAGGGCTTCAGTAGAGTTAAGCTGAGGGGGCCATGGAGCAAGTGCTTAAAAGGAGCCTCTACATTTTGCTTACATGCATGGAAGGAGAAGATTCCTGCAAGAAACCTCTAGTATTCCTCCTTACCTGGGGGCAGAGAGTCATTCAACCCAATGGAAGTTTTCTGTAGACAAAATATATCATAATTATTAAGTCTCTGAAAATATGTGAGGTTGTACAAATAAACTGTTAATTTTTAAAAGCACAATGCTAATTCTAATATATACCCAGGGATGGCAAATTTTCTCCATGAAGGGCAAAACAGTAAATATTTTTATATGTCATGAACCAAACAGTGTCTATTGGAACTAATGAACTGCTGTTGTAGCGTGACGTTTTCTATAGACGGCATGTGAGTGAATGGACACAGCTACATTCCAATAAAACTTTATCTACAGCAATAAGTGATGGGACAAATTTGGCTCCTGGGCTGTAGTTTGCTGTTCTCTGATCTATTCTACATTATAATTATAACCATATAAGAGTGTGATCTTTATGAACATAGACAAACGGGAACAGAAGAATGGAAGCTCTCATTCTCTTTAGGGATTGGGATTATCGGTTGGGTGGCTCTCTGCTGTTTTTGTCTATTGATTTATTCTTCTGGGAATGCCACCCTGATTGGGTAGGAGGGAGTAGAGAACCACTTGTCCATCATCTTTAACCCACTGAGTCCAAGAGATTAACCTACGCTTAGATCCAAAGTAGGGTACATACCCGAGACCTGACCGTCCCCCGCCCCCGCCGCCCCAGTCATTCTACTGTCTTAGCCATAGTCGTCTGTTCAGACAGGAGCATGGGCACAAGCAGACAAATATGAAACTCACTTCCTTGTTTTGCTTTGATTTTAATATTGAGAGAGAGAGAACCTCATGCTGCTGAGTTTACTGAAATCAAATCATAGGAAGCTAAAAGTTTCTCATGGCCATTTTGCACCCCCAAGCATTGGTCCTGCTCAAGAATGATGCCCACACATTGGGAAATAGATCTAACAAATGAAGAAATGATTATTCTACTTAAGCATTGTCTGAGTCTCATATCAAGTGATATCTAAAACTAATTCTGTTCCTGGATTTTTCTGTGACTTGAGCCCGTATGTTTTTTCTCCATCCCAGCTTGTTCCAATTCAGTTTTTGTCACTTTCAACAAAACTTCCAAATGAGATCATTGTTATGGGGTTTTTTTTTCCTTATTTTAAAAAGTCTTTCAATATCTGTATAACATCGCTTTAGTAACAAATAAAATTGAAAGAAGATGGATGAAAAGGCAGCATATTTTATGTATTCATTTCTGAAGCAAAACTCATGTTCCATTTTGGCGGGGGTAGGGGCTGTTCTTTGTCATTGGAGTGACTGAGCCACTTGCAGTTCTGAAATGTGACCGAACAAATCTAAGTATTCTCTCCAAAAATGGACTGGGAGCCTATTTTGAAGCAAATATATAAAGACAGGACTAGAGTGGAGATCACAAATGATGACAATAGAAAATAATTCAGAAAAGACCATCTGACTCTGCAAAAATGCAGTGACATATGTAGGACAGCTGAGAGTCTCCAGAAGAGGATGCAAGTGACTGTGACGATCGTGTGGCCACAACCTCCCAGAAAAAAAGACTTTGGAAGGAAGCACAAATCTGACAGTGTCCCCGCCATGCTTAAACCTCAGTCCTGATTCCCAGCTGCCTTCTTGAGCCCAGACTCCCACCATGGCTACGACTGTCAAAGAAGACAAACTTGAGTGTGCAAGAAATAAAATATTTTAAAATTCTTCTGTAACTCCATTTAAACTGTTTTTATGTCAAGCCCTCCATCTACCTAATGGCAGAGAATTTAGTCACTTCCAAGTAAATGCCATCATTCTGAGTTAAACACACAACCAATTTAGGATTCTGCACACACACACACATACACATAGTCACAAACTCCTTCCTTCTTTCTTGGTAAGCCTCCGAGGACCCAGACATTTTGGAAAATAATCATGTTAGAAAGCAGAGTCTGGCCTGTCACTGTACTTTGCTCTCTAGTAGCATCCGGTGGCATTTTCTGGTCTTGGGTGCTGTTGGTGTTTATCTTCCAGCATGTTCTGAGAAGCCCATGTTACTCACTGTGTCTCTAGTTATCAAGTCTACCAAGGCCAACATGTGGCCTCCACATCAGGTCCGAGTGAGGCATTCTACAGCCAGCCACCCAACCACATTCCAGCCAGGGAGCAGCAAGTGGCCTCTCTACACAAAGAGGCCCCCAAACAGTTGCAAAGAACACTTCCACTTAAATCACTCTGGCCAGAAATTAGTCACATAGTCACATCCAGACACACACAAAAATGCTGGGGTTTGTCATGTTATTCTCATGTGCCTGGATAACCTCTGTGGGTCCAATTACTAAGAAAGAAGGGTTATATTCACAGAAAACTTGTACTTTCTGTCCAGATATTTAACAGGCACCTCGAAATTATTCAAGGCATAAATGTTACCGGAAAGGGGTCCCAATCCAGACCCCAAGAGAGGGTTCTTGGATCTCATCTAAGAAAAACTTCCAGGCAAATCCATACAGTAAAGTGAAAGTAAGTTTATTTATTTATTTATTTTTTATTTTTTATTTTTTTTATTTTTATTTTTTTTTTTTGAGACGGAGTCTCACTGTGTTGCCTGGGCTGGAGTGCAGTGGCTGGATCTCAGCTCACTGCAAGCTCCACTGCCTCCCGGGTTCACACCATTCTCTCAGCCTCCCAAGCAGCTGGGACTACAGGCGCCCGCCACCTCGCCCAGCTAGTTTTTTTTTGTATTTTTTAGTAGAGACGGGGTTTCACCGTGTTAGCCAGGATGGTCTCGATCTCCTGACCTTGTGATCCGCCCGTCTCGGCCTCCCAAAGTGCTGGGATTACAGGCTTGAGCCACCGCGCCCGACCGAAAGTAAGTTTATTAAAAAAGTAAAGGAATAAAGAATGGCTACGCCATTGGCAAAGCTGCCCTGAGGGCTGCTGGTTGCCCATTTTTATGGTTATTTCTTCATCATACGCTAAACAAGGGGTGGCTTATTCATGCCTCCCCTTTTTAGACTATATAGGGTAACTTCCTGATGTTGGCATGGCATTTGTAAACTATCATGGCACCAGAGGTCATTCTCATTGCCATCTTGGTTTTGGTGGGTTTTGGCCGGCTTCTTTGCTGCAAACTGTTTTATCAGCAAGGTATTTATGACCTGTATCTTACGCCAACCTCCTATCTTATCCTGTAACTGAGAATGTCTAACCTTCTGGGAATGCAGCCCAGTAGGGCTCAGTCTTATTTTACCCAGCCCCTGTTCAAGATGAAGATGCTCTGGTTTAAATGCCTCTGACATAAAGATAATCACAGAGAAGCAGTAAGTCAGAATACTGAAAACAAAGAAAAAAAGAACAAGGGCAGACGATAAAAGTAAAAGAACAAAGGTAACACTTATAATTTAAAAGTAAAGGTTTTACGATTCTCCATGGCCAAACGTCGAGACAGAAAAGAGAAAATAAAGAATCAATAGCTGGGGAGTGAGAGAGGTGGGTTCCAGCCAACAGTGGAGTAAAATTGAGGCCACCTCAAAATGTGAACAAACTCTTCAGTCACTTTCTTGATCTTTAATGGAAATAAACAGAGTGTGAAGCAGAGAAGGTGAGAAAAACACGGCTTATAAATGGAAATACACCAAACAAAGTGGAAAATTCACATCAAGCTCACAGACAAGTCCCTGAACAAAGGGAAACTCTTTAGGGTCAAAAAATAAAAACAAGGTTATTTCATAGAAAAATGTGACCAAAGGGAAAGGTAAGCTTTGGGAAAAAACTTACCACGATGCTCCCACCTAAAGCGGACACAAAGATTGGTAAAACTTGAGTATTTGGTTTAGCAAAATAGAAAATCAAGTTTTATCCTGGAGTTTGAAACCTTGCACATTCATCCTCTGGTTTTACACAGTTCTAATTCTCAGAAAGACAGAGAAGAACCTGCCTGCCTTAAACAACACGCAAATTAAGGTGAGGCTTTGGCTCCATTTTTTATTATATATAGCTATCATCTGCTCTAGAATGAGCTGGATTTCTTCCACTGAGTTCATATCTCCTTCTGTCTTTTTAAAAATGCATTTTAAAGCTTCATGTTTCTTTCTGGAAAATCTACCATAATGTAACAACAGATTTTAAAGCTTAAATGTATATTAATCATGATGCCAACAACCACAATCTAATATAGTCCTTACCTTTTACTGACAATGTGAATTTTAATTAAGTGTATAATGCATAATTAAGATCCGAAGTGCAGAATATATTTTTGGTCCTGTTTACTGTGTGTAAGAAACTGTAACATGGAATGAAGTTAGCCTCCCTGCTGCAAAAGACTCAAAATTTTACAAATTAAATGAATGGTGGCTACAATTGGGTTTTCAAAGACATTTTGACTACTCATTCAAGATGGTTGACAGAAATTGGAAACAAGCTTTATGTTCATCTGTAGAGTAGGGGAATGATTAAATAAATGATCGTACATCTATACTATAGAAAATAACAAAGTAGCATTATAGGAACAGATATGGAAAAATCTCCAAGGTACATATGTACATCATTTCTATAGCATGACTTCATTTAACTAAAAAGATATGTGTGTATGTGTGTACATGCATACATATGTGTGTGTGTGTTCTGTATAGGTATTTTTGTAATTACATATATATGTGCATAGCCAGACATATGCAAAAACATGAGAAAAGGTATGAAATTACAGACATAAAATTTGAACACTGATTAGCTCTGAAACAAGGGTTGGCAAACTTTTTACATGAAAGGACAGACAGTAAATATTTTTCAGTTTTGTGGGCCAGTCTCTGGCATAACCATTCAACTCTGCCCTTACAGCCCAAAAGCAAAACTAAGTGCATGATCGTGGCTGGGTCCCAATAAAATTTATTTACAAAAACAGGTGTGGATGTCAGAAGGAGAAATTTGGTCTGGAGCCCATATTTGCCAGCCCCCTCCTCTAGAGAAATGAGTATTATTTGGGCAGTGAAGATGCTAGCAGGGAGTCAACAAAGCAATGAAAGGGAAATTCTACTATTTATTCTATATTTTTAAAAATTAATTAAAAGACTAACATATATTAAAATTGGTTACAGTTTTTTACTTGAAAATTCTTTATTTCAGATTAAGATTATGACTACTTCATATCATTTAAGTTTAAATTTAATTAATTGTAGCCTATCATTGGAATTTATTTAAATATTGGAAAATAACTTATGGCTTTGTTTTTTTTATTTTTTTATTTTACTTTAAGTTCTGGGATACATGTGCAGAACGTGCAGGTTTGTTACATAGGTATGCATGTGCCATGGTGGTTTGTGGCACCCATCAACCCGTCATCTAGGTTTTAAGCCCCATACATGTTAGGTATTTGTCCTAATGCTTTCCCTCCCCTTGCCCCCCACCCCCTGACAGTCCCTGGTGTGTGATGTTCCCCTCACTGTGTCCATGTGTTCTCATGATTTAACTACCACATATGAGTGAGAACATGCAGC
>NW_012116477.1:344669-357241 GCF_000951035.1 Colobus angolensis palliatus
AGGAAGGAAGGAAGGAAGGAAGGAAGGAAGGAAGGAAGGAAGGAAGGAAGGAAGGAAGGAAGGAAGGAAGGAAGGAAAGAAGGAAAGAGACTACTTTGTGTCCTCTCTCACGCTTTATCCTGATACAGTGTGTGTATGTTTTTATTTATTTTAGAAACACGGTCTCACTATGTTGCCCAGGCTGGAGTGCAGTGGCTATTCACAGGTACAATCATTGTGCCCTGCAGCCTCAAACTCCTAGGCTCAAGGGACCCTCCTGCCTCAGCCTCCAGAGTAGCTGGGACTACAGGTGCTCACTACCATGCCCAGCTCTAAAGTATATATTTTATCCCCATTTCACAGATGAAGCAGTCTAGCAGATGGATTCAAGCAAGCAGATTCTGGGGCCTAGCTCTCTGGCTTCAGATCCAGCCCTGACTCTTCCTAACTTTTAGACCCTGAGCAACTCACTTAACCTCTATCAGTCTCAGGTTCCTCATCCATAAAATGTGAATTAAAATAA
Organism: Colobus angolensis palliatus; assembly: GCF_000951035.1. Lineage (NCBI taxonomy): Eukaryota > Metazoa > Chordata > Mammalia > Primates > Cercopithecidae > Colobus > Colobus angolensis. Next base: position 345,172 of record NW_012116477.1, read on the forward strand.
CACTTTACTCGTAGCGGTGTGAAGAGACTTAAATGAGCTAATACATATACAACACAAAACCAAGACTCCTACTCACAGTGTGCTGCTATAACTGTTAGCTATTGTCATTACACTGCCAAACTAAATACAATGTCTTTTATTTTTAAAAACAAAGGGAAACAGTGCTTATTTTTGCTATAAGTGACTTAACTTACTCTGGACTGTAAGTTCTGAGTCACCATTATGAGTATGAAAGGCAACTAACTGTGCCCACCACCCATTCCCAAATTCTTCCTTTTCTAAATTTTTTTATTTTTATTTTTATTTTTTGAGACAGATTCTCATTCTGTCACCCAGGCTAGAGTGTAGCGGCGCGATTTCGGCTCACTGCAACCTCCGCCTCCCAGGTTCAAGCAATTCTCTGCCTCAGCCTCCTGAGTAGCCAGGATTACAGGTGCCCGCTACCACGCCCAGCTGATTTTTGCATTTTTAGTAGAGATGGGGTTTCACCATCTTGTCCAGGCTGGTCTTGAACTCCTGACCTCATGATCCACCCACCTCACCTCCCAAAGTGCTGGGATTACAGGCGTGAGCCACCGTGCCCGGCACTTTCTTCCTTTTAATGGTAGAAGTCCATGGATTGCAGCTGGGCAGATGGCCACGAAGCTGTAGAGTACATTTCTCAGTCCCCCTTTTAGCTAAATGTGGCCATGTGACTCATGTGGCTAGCCAAGAGAATGTGAACAGAAATAAAGAGTAGAACTTAAAAACAAGCTGTGCACCCCTTTCCCATGCTGGAGTACAAGGTGCTAGTTATGAAGGCAGCTCCACTGGGTCAAGGGCAATGCTCCAGGAGACGGCAGAACCACGAGAGAGAAGAAATCCAGGTCATGGTTGATATCACGCAACAACCCTGACTGCCTATCACTCTAGTCTTTAGATGAGAGAAAATGTACTTGGATTAAGACATGTTAAAATCGGGGCTAATAGCTATAGAGCAAGCATAATAATAAAACTGCATTCATTAGCGAAAATCTAGCTGATGGCACAAGTTGACCCAAAAATATAAAAATGGCTCAAACACAATTGCCACGTATTTGTTGCTGATATAACAATACTAAGTGGTTCCAGATTGGTATGTCTGTGGTAAGGGGAGAATGAATCTTGGCTTCATACTGTCACTCAGGGCCAGCAGGATAAGTGCTGCCATCTTCAAGAAGTGAATTCCAGCTTACTATGGTCATGTCTCCGCAAGAGGAAGAGCTATGAAAGAATACATACAGGAGATTTGTATGGGCCAGGCCAGGAAATAGCCTTCATTACTCCTACTCATGTTCTATTGGTTAGAACCATCCTACGACCATGCCTAACTGGAAGAGAGGCTAGGAAACCCAGAACAGCTATTGTGCAGGCTGAAGTTATCCATCTCTGACACAAGCACTATGCAAGCCCTCCACACCAAAGACTTTTTGTCTTTCATTTTTCCACGTTGTGCCCCCAGCATCTAGAACAGAGATCAGCAAACTTTTTCCTGTAAAAAGCCAGATAGTAAATATTTAGGCTTAGTGGGCCACACATTCTCTGTTGCAACTACTCAGCCCTGCCATAGCAGCATGAAGCCAGCCATAGACAATATGTAAACAAATGAGCATGGCCATGTTCCAATAAAATTTTATTTACCTAAACAGACGGAAAGCCAGATTTGACCAGCAGGACTTCATTGGTTGATTTAGAACAGTGCCCAACACAACGGTTGGTGCCCAATAAATGCTGGCTAAATGGGTGCTAGGGAATGAATAATACAACTTTACAAGTTTGACCTAAGAAATAAATAAAATATTACATGAAAAAAATTAGCAAAGTGCCTAATGCATAGGAATTGCTCAATAAATACTATTGATTCATTATTTGGAAATATAAAATAGGAATAAAATATATTTCTCAAGGAGCAATCAATGTAGTAGAGAAGACAGGTATTTCTAGGAAAGCAATTAAAACAGTATTTACATGGAATAACAGAAGTACATACAGTGCTCTGATACAGTATAGGGTGGTTAATTCTGGGGGGGAGAGAGTGGGCCTAGAAGAAAATCACAGAGGAGATGAAGCCTGCAAGGGGGGTAAAAGAATTAGAAGGCATTCTAAGAAATACAGACTTTTTTTTACATTTCTGAGCCAGAAACTCATTAAAGGCAAGCTGATGGCAGACGCCAGAGTCTGTGTAGGAGATGCTCTGTCTGCCTGTAGCAGTCTTCCCCTCCCACACTTCCATCCTTTCTTTCACACTCCTTTCCTTCCTTTGAGTAAGTATCAGCTCAAACATCACCTCCTTGGGAAACTTCCTGACCATCTTTTCCTGCCCTGTGTCCCCTAGACCAGGTCAGCCTCCACTACTGCATGCTCTCTAATGTCTGTTTCTTGTAAATTTATACTCAGCTGACTGTGTGTGTGTGTGTATACAATGTCTACTTCCCATAAGGACAAACAGCTGGACTGAGTTGCTCACCACTTGGTCCCTAACTGACATAGAGAGCAGTCAATCATTATGTGTTGAATGAAAGAAGAAATTTTGCACTGTGTTCTCTGATGGTGCCTTAAATGTGGATAATTGGAGCCTCTAATTGAGGTCAGATTGATCTACACTTCAGAAGCTAGATGAGCTGGTGATGAAGTTGACATGATTTGGTAAAATCTTAGAGGCTTAAGGAACAGCAAAAAGCAATGGCTAAAACAGTAAGCTTGTACTGTAATATATGTGCAACTTTTCTGCAAATCTAAAATTATTCCCAAACTGAAAGCTCATTTTGTATAAATGGCAAGCCCTAGAGCTGACCATTGAGGCCACAATCTCGGCCCTGCCATGTATTTATTCAACGTCATTGGGCGTTCACTCATGTCAACTTCTTCATCCATCACCTGGTGATGGCAATAAGAAAGGCTCTGGCTACACAGGGGAGTAAGGGAATTTGCACAGAAGTGCTTGCCCATGGTGAGTTCTCAGTAACTGTTAGCTACTCCAGTTATCATTTCCCTTCTTACCACTGGAGAGCTGAAGAAGACAGTCATTCCCCATTCCCACCGAGGTGAGTCACGGGGCTAATGCAGGTGAGGGAGGCACAGGGTGAGAGAGATTGAGTTCCCAGTAATCACCATCATATTGCATTCTCTCAATGTTACTATGACTTCATTTCCTTGAGACGATTTGCAGATGTTCACATACCACGGAGGGGAAATAGAGCCACCCTGGATAAAATTAGGTCAGTATTGATCGAGAAAGCCAAAGGATGTTCAGACACACTGCTATGTGCACCCATTAAGCTGTGATATAATTGACATTTCAAACTTAAGACCACAGGCATAGAGATGAGAACACAACTCACAGATAGTTCATCTACATATACATTTGTTTATTGACTCTGTGTGTTACATACATACACACACAAACCATGCATTAGTCACTTGATAATTCAAGATGAGGTGCGCATAAGCCACCAGTATCATTTCTATTTAAATAAAATGAGTGTGTGTGTGCCAGTGTTTTGTAATAAAAGCTTACATGAGTCAAATGTTTTACTATGTTATAGGCTTTGGACTAAGTATTCTATGTATACAAAGCCTGTTTAAAATAAAAACTTATAGGCTGACATGTAAAGAAACTGATGAGAGGTAAAGCAAAGCACCCAAACAGCACAGCTAGAAGAGGCAGAGCTAGGACTCTTAGCACTTGGAAACAGTACAACAACATCTAACACTGGATACTGTTGGTGTTGGTGATATTACCAGCTAGTATACAGAATACACTACAAATACCCAATGAATATAATAGTAAAAAAATTTCAAAGTTAAGTGTTCAGGCAGTGGAACTGGAATGATTCTAAAGAGTAAAATTTTAGTCCCATTTGCTATGATGAACACAACCTTTGAGATGAGTATTTGGCCACCAGATCCAAGACCAGATGACATGCATCATCTTGACTGAAAAAAAAAATAAAAAATAAAAAGTACCTCTAGTGTTTTAGAAACTGAATTGCTGAACATAGCTTATAAAAATACCACAGAAAGAAAACAGGTTCAATAAAAGGCTAAATTCTAATTAAATAAATAGAAACACAAGTAATAGCAGAAGGCAAGAGAAAAAAATGGGGAAAAATGAAAGCTGTGCGACTTAATCTTTTTATCATCACATGGAAACAAATAAACCATGATAAGTGAATTTTTCTTTTCCCTTTTCCTCCTCTATTTAGTTGATATTGCTCAAGAAAAAAAATGTCCTTTTGCTAATTTGAAATAGTATATCTGGGATAGTTCAAGAAAAATAACAAAACACTACTCTTGACAAAACATAGATTTGCATTAATATTTTATTCCAGTATTTTCTTGACATTGAAACTCAAAGATGGGTGATTTGGAGGTTCTTAAGGTTTTTGTTGGATGGAAACACTCAAATTTCTCTCTGCTAAGGAAGAGAAGTCAGTAGCCAGGGACATCCGCATGTCACTGTCAGGGCCATGCCCTGATCACCTGAGTGCTTGATGCCGGACTGGAACATCAGCAGCAATTGCATCTTTTTGCCTAAGAGATTTCTGTGGCCTCTGGAGACCAGTTTCCCATAGGCATGGTTGCCCAGAAGTACCAAGAATTAATGGTCCTCTAGAAGCTATCCCCAACCAACAACTGACAATGTTGGTGTATAAATACCCCAATTCCCTCCCTCCCTAGAAGGAACAACTCTGAGGCATTTTTCTCCACTGGCTTCCAGAGTTTTCCAGGAGACATTAAGCTCCACTCTTCCATGGCGGTAGCTGTCTTGATGACTCAACTTTCCTTCCCTGGCTCACTTCCCCACCTCCTTCTGGGTATTTCCTGTTACAACCTACCAAATAGACAACTTGTACTCAAATCTTTATCTCAAGTTCTACTTCTGGGGAGAACCCTAAATAACAAATAATCTATCCAGGTATTGAGGGGGAAGAAACTCACAAGTACCTAGTTTTGTTCAGCTCCCTGATAGGGCAGGGGAGGTCAGAGAGGGAGGACGGGGTGATAAAAGGAGATTAGAAGGAGAAAATAAAGTTTATTTCTCACCCCATATCCTCTTTTTCAAACTCTCTCAAGGGAATAGTTTCCACAGAAAGAAGCTGGATGAATAGTGATTCTGTAGTTTACATATACGTAAGAGACTCCACCAGGAATTGCATTTCCTCCTGCAAACACCTCATTTAAGGCATTTATTCAACAAATATACATCTACAGAGAGGCAAAATAATTAAGTGGGCAGGGCTATGGCTTTTGGAACCAGATTGGTATGTTGCCCCTGAGCTTGAGTTTCTGGCTCTCCTGATATTCTCTGAGCAAGCCAGTACTCTTTTAATAAAACATCCTTTTGTCTAAACCAACCAGAGTTCATTTCTGTTGCTTACACCCAACAACCTTCACTGATAAGATGTGCCCTTCTGTTACCAGACTGTAGTACCTCGTAGGGCAGTGCCTCTGCCTTAATCACCTGTATGACCAAGAACTGGATTTTTTTTTTTTGAGACGGAGTCTCGCTCTGTCGCCCGGGCTGGAGTGCAGTGGCCGGATCTCAGCTCACTGCAAGCCCCGCCTCCGGGTTTACACCATTCTCCTGCCTCAGCCTCCCGAGTAGCTGGGACTACAGGCACCTGCCACCTCGCCCGGCTAGCTTTTTGTATTTTTTACTAGAGACGGGGTTTCATCGTGTTAGCCAGGATGGTCTCGATCTCCTGACCTCGTGATCCGCCCGTCTCGGCCTCCCAAAGTGCTGGGATTACAGGCTTGAGCCACCGCGCCCGGCCTAAGAACTGGATTTTAACCAAGGTCAGAGTGCCAGAACTTTTGAGAACACGTCTGTGCATGTGTGTGTGTACGTGTGTGTGTGGATATGCACATGTGTTAAGGGGGAAAGAAAATAGATGGAGTATAGTTTGAAATAAACATTTCAAGTTTATTTCAAAGTTTCATAATACAACTTTATATCTGTAGAATAAAAGGTAATGTTTCATCACACAAAATACAGCAAAACAGCTCTACAAATCTTCCTGGTTCTTGAGACTCCCAGGATGCCTACAGGGCAAATCCAAGGCTGGGTAGAGGTTAAGAGTGCTGTATCTAGCATCAGATAGATGTGTGTTTAAATCTAAGCCCATTGTTTACAAGCCAGTGTATGCCAAGAAATGCACTCCTTGGGTTCTCGTCTTTCTCACTGGTGAAAGGCAAATACTCATTGTTCCCATCTGACAGGGTTATTGTGAGGATTAGAAGAGAAATGGCATACTTGCACTCAATAAATGCGGATGGATAGTGATGAAGGTGATGATGGCACCAGTATGTCTGATCTGCGTGTGGCAAAGCCTGCAGGGGGCCTGTTTGCCTGCAGGTCTGAGGACCCTGGGAGACAACGCATCCTAAGGGAAGGGGCATCCAAACACACTTAGAATGGCCAGGCGTGGTGGCTCACGCCTCTAATCCCAGCACTCTGGGAGGCCAAGGTGGGTGGATTGCTTGAGGCCAGGAGTTCGAGACCAGTGTGGCCAACATGGCAAAACCCCATCTTTACTAAAAATATAAAAATTAGCTGGACGTGGTGGCACATATCTGTAATCCCAGCTACTTGGGAGGCTGAGGCACAAGAATCACTTGAGCCTGGGAGGCGGAGGTTGCAGTGAGCTGAGATCCCGCCATTGCACTCCAGCCTGGGCAACAGAGCGAGTACTCTGTCTCAAAAAAAAAGTACATAAAAACAAACACACTGAGACTGACCTTAGCTGCCTAAGAGAAAGGGAGATTCTGAATATAACATGGGGTGGGGCTCCTGGATGTGCCTCCTGGCCAACACCCTACTGGACTCTTGCCTCCAAGTCTAATGGACAACTGGGAAAATGCAAGTGAAAACTGAAAACACCGTAGCCCCGTGGATATGGGGTACCAGCAGACTGCCCGGGGGCTTCTCCATCAGAGGGTATTGTCACGACAGCCCCTTACACATTCACAGAATACAACGGGCCTTGGCATCTTGAGGCTACAAGTTCTCAGTATTCCCTTACAAAACATGGATTTGCCCAGGGGGAAGGGCTGTGTCCTGTGTCTGCCCATTGAGTCCCATGGTGCCCTCTGAATGCTTTGCAGGTCCACGATATTAGCCAGAGGGAAGCCCCTGACAGGAGCAGAATTTCACGTAAGCCCATGTGGGAGAGGCTCAGGGCCAGCCAGGGTGAGGCCAATGGAGAGCTCACTTTGGAGCAGAAGTTAACGGGCCACCATAGAACACAGTAATCAAGATAATTCACATTTTAATACCACACTGTTAAAAAATTGAAATTACCAAAAACATGTCAAACAAAATGTCATACACACAGACACATATACATACACATATACTCGCTCAATGCATATATATATGACATATATATACACACACATATATATGATGGCGTATATAAAGACAGGGTCAGTCACAGCACTGTGCCGAGCCATATTAGGGCCTGATGCATGTGGAAACATCACTAACGCTGATCCTTTCTTTATCTGAAATTTTAATATTTTCTTCATCATGGGTTTTTGGCCATTCATTTTTATTTTTTAATTAAATCACAGATATTGTAAAACAATTGTTTTGACTACAGAGTTTTTTGCTGCCCCATTAAATTCTGTACCCAAGGTGAGTGCCTCCCTTTACCCTGGAGGGTGCCCAGAAATATTAACCTGGGGAAGGAGAGGGGCACTTCACAGTGGACGGCCAAGCAGATGCGACCAAGAGGCAGAAATCTGTGGATTATTCCTGTCGTTGCGACCTGTCCATTTGTGCCCACCAGTACAGATGGACCACATCTATGATGGAAACCATTTCAGAATGATCGGTATTTTGGAATAGAATTGACAAGTTACTTTGCAAGTTAGATTTGCTGTTTGGTGCTCCAGGGTATGGTTCCCTTTCCTGCCCTGTCCTGCCCACCCCTCTCCACCTCCTCCTACTGGGCACGCACACACGCACACGCACACACACACAGGAAGTTTGTCAGCAGCTAATCTGAGCCCATCTACTGCTCTTTTGTCAGTAATGGCATATCTCTGTGTGGGGACACTGTGCTGCATACGAAATAGGGCCTGTCCGCCTCGCCGTGCATGCTCGCTCTTCGGGAGGCTGAGGCTGGTGCTGACAGACAAAGGCTAATTGGCAGGATCCAGCAGTCAGTTTCTGATGACACAGTAGAAATAATAAAAGACAGGGATGGGAACAAAGAAAGTTTAGAGGGAATAATAAAGGAAATATCTCTACCACGAACATTTGCAGACAAGAAGAGAGGGCAATTTGAAATTGAGGGTGGGGGGGAATGTAGTCTCCATAAACAAGAAAGAATAAGAAACAAAGACGTCGAAATGTCTTCCTTGATAGATCATGTTAAAATAGATCAATAAGCAGACAAATACATAAATGGACAGAAACACAGATGAAATAGATAATTTGGCATTTTATTCTCATAGCCTACCATTTGGGGGAATTCAGTGACAGACACACACTGGCATATACAAGTTAAATTTAGTAATACATAGGGAGTTCAAATTAGAAAGTCAAATAGTCCAGCAAATGATGTAACTTAAGGAAATGGCTACAATATCTGTTTATATCCCCATGTATGCCCTAGAGCGTTCAGGAATATTTTTATCTTTTCATTTGTTACTTCGCCCATTATTAAATTCTATAAAATGAAGGTGGAAAAAAATATCTAGAAGGGAAAGGGGGTAAAAGTGAAAACAACTGCATTCCTTGTAGAGGCCACACGTTGTCTTTAGGGAAACTAAGCAGTTGATCATGTTCTTACAGGAAAACTAATTTAGGGTTTCTGTTTAAATTAATGTGATTAAAAATTCCTCTTTTAAAATGCATACATTTTGCATTTTTGTCAGGCTTGGTTTTATTGTATTAAACTGTGTGTGTGTTCACAGGGAGGGAGCATGTGCTTCTTTAGCAGGAAAATGATCAATTTTTGGCTGCTTTTGTTTCAGAGAATTTTACTGTCCAAGTAAATGACCTAGTTTATGGTTTCTCTGCATTCAGGGCATGTTATGCTACTGTGCACACAGAGACAAAAAAAAAATAGCGACAATGGAAAATCTCCTTTGGATTATTTTTTTCAGCTCAGTTTGATGTATGGAAAGTACTCCAGAGTTCTTACACCAAAATCTAACTTAGTTCGACATCTATTTTTGCCTGTCTACTGTGGACAGGCCATAGTTCAAACCCTAGAGGAAGTTGTGAGATAAAGCAGAGATTGCAAACTGGTGACCTGGGGGCCAAGTTGGCCTACAGGCATGTTTTATTTTACATCGCAGCACAGACACTCACACTGCAACACTCTAGAGTGTATTGAATTTTATTTTTTATTTAGCTGCCAACATCTACAAATTAGGAGATTTCATTTAAAAGTTCAGGTTTCTGGCTTCTTAAAAACCCATGACATCAGGTCTTCATTCTCATATGACAACAATTGGCCTAAATAGTGGCCGCCCCTAAGACAGGGCAAGCTCACTCTGGTTCTCCCCAGTCCCCACCACTCCTTATTGTTCTCTTGCATAGAAGCCAAGTCTCACTTACCATTTATCATTCTGCTTACACTATTGTCTTCCTCAGACTAGATTTAAGAAACCTACATAATATTCCCTGTACCCATATATCTATTAAAAGTAGAAAAATTAAAGACAAACCAAGCAATCCGTGTGTTTTAAGAAAACATTTTCTCAATTTCAGCTTATTTGATTCACTTATCTAATAGGTCCCTATAAAAATAACAGCTAATACTTATGCAACTCTTAGTAAGTGTCAGGCAATTTTCTAAGCCTGTTACATATTTAAATTCATTTTAACCATACAACCACTCTAGGTGGTTGGTATTCTTATGATTCAGTTTCACAGATGAGAAAACTGAGGCTCAAAGAGGTTAAGTGACGTGTTCATGATCCATTGCTAGCAAGTGGTAGGACCGTGTAGGCACTGAAATATTTTCTGCTTGATATAAAGTGTGTATGACACAAGCACGTGATAAAAATAGCTAGCATAGTACATTCCAGGCACTAGAACAGGCTCAGAAAATACAAATTGATATAAAGAGAAACTTACACTGGGTTGCAAAAAGGCTACAAAAAAGATGCTTCAAAAGTTGGAAAGAGGAAACTATTATGTCAAGTGCTCAACAGAAGCTTAGATATTTTCATCCAGGAAGTGGAAGTTGAAATTGACCTTGAAGATTGAAGCTGAGAAGGAATAAAATACACAGAGATGTAGCTTGGAATGCAAAGGTCTTTAGTTGGAGAGAGTGGGAAAAATCAAAGACTATAAATGGGAAAATACAGAACACATCCCAGGAAGAACGAAGACAAAAGACAAGTAGATCTGGATCATGTTTCTTCATGTTTCTTGAAGTGCCAGCAACGATGGTGCATTCTAAGGGAAATAGGGATGGACAAATCTTGAACACTGCCCTAAAAGAGTTTATACTGTGGTAAAGAAGACTAAAGTATTTGTATGCATTTATGATTCAAGGGGGAAAGTGAAAAGCGGCCTAGCTAAGAGAGACCCTGTTATCCCACAGCCTGATGAACACCTCAGGCCATGCAACCCCAACTTGCAGAAATATGAACCCATCATCTTCCACCACACCTCCTCTTCCCAGTTCAATGAAGGATGCCATTTTCCTAGGACCATGACTCAGATAATTGGGTATTATTCTTCTCTTCTCCCCCTTCTACATCCCCAAGATTCTAGTCAACAAGCCCTACCAATCCCACTTCTTAAAGGTCTCTGAAATATCAAACTGAGCTCAGTGGCACATGCTTGTCATCCCAGCTACTTGAGAGGCTGATGGGAGAGGATCACTTGAGCCCTGGAGTTCGAGACCAGCCTGAACGACATAGTGAGACCCCATCTCATTTAAAAAATAATAATAAAGTCTCTGAAATCCATCTCTTCTCTTCTTGCCTTCTGCCACCACCTTGGTCCAGGCTGCCATTTTTTCTTGACTAGGCTATTTCAACGGCCTTTTCACTGGAATGCCTCCCTTTCTACCATCTTGCCATCTTCCTTAAGCTTCCTGTATTTTAATTTACCTGTGGCACATTGTTCCCTGCTAGAGTCCACTTGAATAGTCATATTATGAATGAAGGCAAAGTGGCAAGTTACCAATGTAAAAATCTATTTAACATGAAGATAATGATGTGCTGCTAATTATCTCTACAGTTAGTGTTATAATGGTAAAGAACACGAGTTCTTGCAGTCTAACGGGATGGAGTTCAAAGCCCAGCACAGCCCACCTACTAATGGTATGTCATCTCGGGCAGATGAACCTCTCAGGTTTCCTTTTTGTAAAATGGGGTTAATAATAATTCCAAACTTCCAGGTAGTTGTAAAGATTGAATTAAATAATCATTATGCTGAGAGCTTGGCATATAGTAAGTGCTCAAGAACTGGATTGTTTTCTCATAAAGGTTATTATTATTCGGTAGTAAAGAATGGTGACTGTTTAATAAGCCAGGTCAGTGCATCACTGCTTCATGCCAGCATATAATCAAGAATTCCAAGGACCTAGAAGTCCTCAGGGCCTTGGAAACTGTGAAGCTAAGCAGTGTGGTTTGCCTCAATTAAGAGCAGAGAAATGGTTTCTTCTCTGTGTTATGATTTTAAGTAATATCAATGTTTCATAAAACTTATTAGTGTAGGTCTAGGTGAAACAAAAATAAGATAGCACACTAGGAAATTAATTTTAAACAAATTACATGTAAAATGCAAGGATTCGTAATATTGTTTCTAAGGCAGTCTAATATCATATATTTTGCTTTATGAAGCTCCCAGTTTCAGATTAATCATATTTTTTTATTTACTATTCCATATAATAATTGGCTTATTTGTGATATTAATATGCATGAATTTTTTTAGCCTGCTTCTTCAGGAAAGCATTCAGCCTGATGTTTATAATATGTTGATTTTAATATGCAATAGATGTGTTTACCTGCTTCTTCAGGAAAGCATTCAGCCTGATGTTTATAATATGTTGATTTTAATATGCAATAGATGTGTTTA
>NW_012116477.1:357291-393966 GCF_000951035.1 Colobus angolensis palliatus
CTAAGCAGTGTGGTTTGCCTCAATTAAGAGCAGAGAAATGGTTTCTTCTCTGTGTTGTAATTTTAAGTAATATCAATGTTTCATAAAACTTATTAGTGTAGGTCTAGGTGAAACAAAAATAAGATAGCACACTAGGAAATTAATTTTAAACTAATTACATGTAAAATGCAAGGATTCGTAATATTGTTTCTAAGGCAGTCTAATCTTCATATCATATATTTTGCTTTATGAAGCTCCCAGTTTCAGATTAATCATATTTTTTATTTACTATTCCATATAATAATTGGCTTATTTGTGATATTAATATGCATGAATTTTTTTAGCCTGCTTCATCAGGAAAGCATTCAGCCTGATGTTTATAATATGTTGATTTTAATATGCAATAGATGTGTTTATATGCAGATTAAATCGGATTGCATTTATACTAAACAAGAAAACCAAAATGTAGAGAGGTTCTGAGACCTGAGTAACTCTCATTAAAGTATAAGAACCCATGACACAATTTTCAGCTCATTTCCTCCTAATAGCATAGCAGTAGATGAAACCTTAGCCTGTCTCCGTCAGTACGATGCTGTACATATTTTTAGAAAGATGGAGAGGTATTTGACTCTAGATAGCTACTATAGCAGTGGTTCTCAATGGGGAACAGAAGGGGATTTGGGCTCCCAGCGGACATTAGGCAATGTCTGAAGATATTTTTGATTGTCATAACTAATGAGGTGGGTGGGGGAGGATGTTACCAGCATCAAATTGGTTGTTAAACACCCTACCATGCCCAGAACAGACTTCAAACCAAAGAATTATCCATCCCAAAGTGTCCATAGTTCTGAGGTGGAAAAACTCTGTCCTGTATGAGGAAAGGTGTTTTTTAAAAAGTAACTAAAAACCTTAAACTGCCATAAGTTGGGGCTGCAGGTTTTCGAATATTTTCTACAACTCAATCTGCACTAAATAAAAGTAAAAACAGGTACTCACTGTTTAAAAGCAAATAATATATATTCAATACATATTTACTGAGTTTCCATTGTATGTCAGAGACTATTCTAGGCAAAGTCTTCAAGGAGTGACATCAATGGATAGACAGATGATTGATAGATAGATAGATAGATAGATAGATAGATAGATAGATAGATAGATAGATAGATGATAGATAGATAGACAGACAATAAATAGACAGACATGATATAATGTAGTGGGTAAGTACTACAGAGAAACATAAAGCAAGTACAGGAGATGGGAATTTTCAGAAGTTCTTTCTGAAATTATGACATTTGAGTAAAACCTAATTGACGTGGAGAAGGGACCATGCAGATACCTGGGAACAGTACACCTGGCAGAGAGAACATCAAATGCACACATTGTGAACTGGAAACGTGCTTGGTGTGATCGAGGAGGAGCAAAGAGACCACCGTGAACGAGAGGGAGCGTGAAGGAAACAAGGTCAGGCAGAGAGAGAGGCTGGGTCGCGCAGGGCCCTAGAAACCCTGATAAGGACTTTGGATGTTAAGTGTGACATCTTTATAGGTGTATATATTTATCGGGATTTTTCTGATTCCAAAAGTAATACATGCTCATTGTTTTTAAGAAATAGTAAATATTGCAGATATAATACTTGAAAACACACCAAACACCAATATTAACAATTTGCTGTATATTCCTCCAATTTTTCCATGCATATACTAAGACCACCATATGTACTATTCATTTATTCACTTATTACAAATAAATGCGCATATATATTATATAATATATATTATATATGTTTATATGTATTATATATAATGCTATATATATGCTTTTTGGCAACTTTCTTTTCTCCCAATTATTTCTTTAGCCCAAATGGTTTAGTTTTGTTTTTCTTTTTTCAACTTCTCCAGCTACTGGCTTGGAGGGGAGGGAGATGAGGACATTTAAATGCGTGTTATTTAACTCTTTCTTCTCCTTCCCATATCTAGCAGAAAAGTAATCAAGAGAGAAAAAGCAGACAGGAAAATCAGAAAATTTAGGAAATCAGAAAATCAGAAAAAGCAGACAGGAAAATCAACTTATAACACAAGTGTGGGAATGGGCAGAGCTCTGTATTTTTAAAGAGCTTGTTTTACTTCCCTCACTAATGCTTTGTAGTTTTTCTCTGTGGACATCTTACACATCTTTTGTTAGCTTTTCCCCCCAGGTGTAGGTTTGTTTTTGTTTTTGAGAAGGTTATTTTTATTTTTGTTTTTGTTTTTTGAGACAGGGTCTCGCTCTGTCGCCCAGGCTGGAGTGCAGTGGTGCAATCTAGGCTCACTGCAACCTCCGCCTCCTGGGTTCAAGTGATTCTCGTGCCTCAGCTTCCCAAGCAGCTGGGATTACAGGCACGCACCACCGTGCTAAACCTTTCTAGAATATATCGCTTCTCCGTCTAAAACCTTCCAAAGGCTCCCCTTGGATGGTGGATACAGGCTAAGCCTTTCTCCATTACAGACCCTCCCAACCATGCCTGCTAAAGCTGCAGCCACTGGGTACCTGCAGACACTTTCCTTTTGGTGCCCTATTTCTTCTGTCAAGAACATCCTTCTTCTTTACTTTGCCTCAGAGACAGACTAATGCTTTGGTACCAGCTAAAATAACCCCTCTTGGAAAAACCTTCCATGGCCGTTTACTCAAGGTCTGTGGCAGGAATCGATCTTGAACTATTATTCTGCATTATTTCAGTTCAGTTCACTCACCTGCAGTTCTCTTACTTCCTTATTCCAAGTTCCTTAATTCCTTATTCCAGTTCTCTTAATTCCTTATTTCTCAGTTCCTTATTCCAAGGAACGTTTTCTCCCAAACAGAACCAAAGTCTCAAAGAAGCCACAGGACTAACTATGACACAAAAAGATTTGGATACAGGATTATAGGCAGAGTTTTTGGTTCCCAAATAAGAAGAGTCAGACTTAGACTCTAAGAAAGTGGGAGGAGGTGACAGACAAGTAACTCAGACTGAGGAGGAAGTGGAGAACCTAGAATCCTGAAACTGCCAGAGAGAATTAACTACCAATGGGCTTTTGTCTGCAGAACCACAGTGCAGAAGGAATGAGACCTTGTACCAGTATGTCCCTGTGTACATATTGCAGTCCAAGAGTCCTAGATGTCTGTAAACTCTCTGAACACAGCATGGGGCACATGGATGTCTCAAGTCGGAAAAGAGGTGTCAAGAGAAATCTTTGGCCTTTGAGCAAGACATAACAGAAGAAAAATAGAAAGTTTCCTCACGTGAGGTTTCCAACAACAAGAGGGGAATCTCCAAAGAACCCATGACAATGCCCAGAGGAGAGAAAAGTCAGCCTAAACATCCCCCAGGTTCAGAAACTGTGCAGTCATTCCACAAGGGTAGCAGTAAAGTGTAGACTTTCTGGCTTCCCAGCCTCTCCTCCATGCCCTTTCTCTGAACACTAAGAGGTCAGAAACCCCTTTTAGTAAGCTGGTAGACTCAGAGTGAGGAAAGAAAGAAGGTGACTATTTACTGGATGTAGGCTTCCCTGGAGAGCACATCTATGGGAAAGAGAAGATTTAATTTTAAGTCAAGTTCAGAGGTTGGCTTATTATATGGTACAAAACATTCTAATTTCTGAACTAAGACTGTGTGTTTAGTAGCCTAAAGTGACTGCAGAAATTTCTATTAAAATGAGTGATCAAAAAAGTCACACAGGGGCAAGAAAAAAACCTTCCCAGTTTAATAAAGTTTTAAATGATAGTGGAAGACAAAATGAAATTGCTTTATGTTTATACCCCATTTTCTACTTGTTTAATATTCTATTCTATACAGAAAACTGCTACTTAACATAATGCCTAACATATGTTAAATTCTCAGTAAATGTTCCTGAAAGAATGAAAAAATGCTGGAAAATTACCATTTGAAGATAAAAGAGTGAGAACAAGAGGACAAAATCCCATAGGTAATCTCTAGCACACTTACATTTAAAATGACGTTAAAATTATCATTCTGTTTATTCCTAGAGACTTGAAAATTCCTCTCTGGTACCCATTCCTATGTATTAAATCAGTGAACAAATGAATTTGCCTACCCCCAGAGTCTCAGAAGCTCAAGTTTTGAGCTGATTAGTCTACCAAAACATAAACCTCCAGAAAACAGGGATCCTGTACACATAAATTCCCCCAAACGGCCAAACCATTTGTTAAAATATTTACCCAAATAGTATCCAGACCTGCCATTGGGAATTTCCTCTATCTCTTCTTTAGGATTTTGTCTATAGAAAATAGAGAGGGGTGGAAAAAGAGATATTTTAGGCAGAGAAAAATATATGTGCTGAGAGAGGTGTTAACAAGGAGATATTCAGGACCTGTTGGCTGGCTGGATTCAGCTGGAAGCTAGGCTGTATGGGGAGGAAGAGGTGTACATGGCAAGAGGTGAGGTCAAAATAACAGACTGAAGCTATTCCAAGCAGTTTGGAATCCATTCCGCCTTACCTAAGTACCTTAGGACGAACAGCCTACCCTACGGGAAATGGATGTTTTGTCCTAGCATTTTCCCCGCCTCCTCCTCGCTTTTAATTAAGTGGACAGATCTGCATTTGGTAACTCAGAGCAGAACACAAACTGTCCCCCAGTCTTTTCCAGCTAATTTTTTTTTTTTTTTTTTTACAAAATCCTGTGATTTATAAATGTGCTTTTAAAAAAAAAAAAAGTGAGAGAGAGGCAGTTTGCAAACAAATCCAAAGTATATTGGAGAAAATATGTAGGAAAAGCGGTTTCCCTATGTATTAGTCCATTTTCACACCGCTATAAAGAAATACCCGAGACTGGGTAATTTATAAAGGAAAGAGGTTTAATTGACTCACAGTTTCTCATGGCTGGGGAAACCACAGGAAACTTACAACCATGGCGGAAGGGGAAGCAAGCATGTCTCACATTGTGGCAGGCAAGTAGTGAAGTACAAGCACAGGAAAAACTGCCATCAGATATCATCAGACTCACTCACTATCATGAGAACAGCACAGGGAAAACCACCCTCATAATCCAATCACCTCCCACCAGGTTCCTCCCTTGACACATGGGGATTACAATTGAAGATGAGATTTATGTGGGGACACAGAGTCAAACCATATCACATTAGAATACAAGGAGAATCCTCCCAGGTTGGAGGAGAAGGCTTTAAGCAAAAGAGAGAAGGAAGGAGGTCTACGGGCACAGAGAGGTAGGAGAGGCAGGAGACCTGGACTTGAATTCTCTGTGGACTCTAGAAAGGCAACAAGCACCAGGAAAGGAATGACCATAGAGCAAGTCGAGGAAGGTGGGGCCATAAACAACTTCCCCCAAATCCCTTCATCCCAAACATGGCAGAGAGGTAGCAGAAAGCTGCTGTGCTTGTAGGGAAAACGGGGCAATGAACATTCCTGCAGGAAATCCACGTGGTCAAAGCCAGCAGATCAAGGGAGCCACCTCTTTTGCCTGGGCATAATGCAATGCCCCAAAAACATGAAACAACCAGGAAAGGCTGGGGGCTTACGGTTACCAACAACTGAAGCTCATTCTGATTAATTCCAGCAGGAAGAGCATTTATCAAATGATTCTTTGTCACTCACAAAGCTCCCAGGAGCTCCAAAGAGCCAGGTTTGGAGGCTTTGCAGTCAGAATATTGCACAAAATCGAGGAGTAATACTGGTGCCATGACAATGCCCCCATAATGTCATACCTGGGCACAGATACAGGAGTTTGGACCATATGTAGTGATGCCAACAGTGCTGAACACTGGACACATACCCAAACAACTTCTGCTCGTGCCACCGCCATTGCTACTACCAGTCACCAGAATGCATTCCGTGCAATCCCTGCATTCTCCTGTCTCAAGCTTTTAATGGCCATCTGGAACTTCCAGGGAGATCAGGAAAGCACATAACTGGGGTTTTCCTCTTAAGATGTGAGAGGCGAGTTCAGCCTTACAAAGACAAGGTTTCCTCCGACATGGGAAGGCAACTCAGATGCACTGACAAATGTCCAACCCATGAAGGAATCTCCAGAAAGAAATGAGTTGAGGTTTTCTGCCAGCCCAGAACAATAGGAACTCCAAGTCAGCAATTAGAGAGATATATATAAAATAAAATCCGATTGCACATCTTAGTTTACAGATTAAAGTTTGTACTCACTTTTGTGTGAGTCAAGGGTCCACTGTTTTTGTGTTTGTTATAATCAAACTGCTTAGCAGAGGGGTAAAGAACCCAGACTCTCAATTCCTGGCTCCACCACTTACTAGTTGGGTGACTTCTTGTTATTTAGCACCTTCTGCAATAATTCCCTGCACAAAAAAAGAAAAGGGAATAATGATAGTAGCTACCTCATCACATTATTCTGAGGATGAATGAGCTCTATGGCAGATTGAATTAAGGTTTCTAATTCTTCTCCATCACTGTATCTGCACTCTTTGGCATGCCTCTTTGCAGTTTCACTCCCTGAAGAGGCAGAACGTCAGCCGGCCGCAATGGGCTCATGCCTGTACTCCCAGCACTTGGCCCACAATCCCAGCACTTGGCCTGTAATCCCAGCACTTGGCCTAGAAGACAAAGTGGAAATATCGCTTAAGGCCAGAAGTTTGAGACCAGCCTGGGCAATGTAGCAGTTTCCACAAAAATTAAAAAATGAGCCGGGTGTGGTTGCATGCATCTGTAGTCTCGGCTGTCTGGAAAGCTGAGGCGGGAGGATCGCCTGAGCCCAGGAGTTCAAGGCTGCAGTGAGCTATCATGGCGCACTGCATTCTAGCATGGGTAACAGAGCAAGACCCTGTCTCAAAAAAAAAAAAAAAAAGAGGGGGAAGAAAAAAGAGATAGAGCTTCTTATATCACCTTGTGTCTTACTGGCCAACAGACTGTAATGAAAGTGATTGTGTGACAGTACTGAGCCTAGGCTTCCAAGAAGCCTTGTGTGGTCCTGCTTGGCCTACTACCACTGTCCTGAGACCATGCCCAGACTGACCTGCCAAAGGACATGAGCCAGGTGGAGCTGAGTCGAGTCACCCCATCACCCAGTGGCCCCTGATGACAGCCTGCTGACCCCCGGATATGTGAGCAACCCAGACAAGCTCAGCAGGGCCACTTAGATGACCATCCCTGAGAAAAATCAATAAATGCCTTTGTTGTATGTCACTGAGCTTTTGTAGCTGTTATTTTATGCAGCAATAGCTAAATGTTACAGAATTGTATTAAAGTTTTTAAATACAAACAAAAAAAGTAAGCGCATCATAAGAATCCTATAAATGTTAACAAGCACACAAAAAAGAAGGTATCGTATAAAACACTAGCAGTTGTGTAATTTAACATGGCAAGGGCTGACATTTCATAGAAAATTATCAATGAGATTTGTCACTCAAGGGCACCGTTCAGATAGATATTCTTAATATCAGGTATAAAAGGCCGACTTTCTCTCTAAAATACAGATCTGAGTGAAGGTTAAAAAATAAAAACCTTGCAGACCCTAGCTGTCTAGAGTTGATATCTAGTAGAAGCATATTTGGCCTTGCTGACTCAACACCTAACTTACATGTGATAAAATAGGCCACTGCAGCTCAAAGTCCTATTTAAGCCCCAGATCAATGGTTTAACTCTTATGTCAGGACAGGTAGACACTGCTATCTGATGGAAATGTTGTTTGGAAAAAAAATTATTTTTAGTGGTAAAAACCGAGACAGCCACATCTGTTTTCAGTGGTTTAATGTCCAACCAACTCCTCAAAAGGTAAAGTCTGGATGTGTGTGAGTGTATTGTGGGGTATGTCGATTATTTTTATTCTCTATTATTGCATGTTCCTTCTAGCCCTGGTTCTTTCTCTTACAATTTTAAGTTTTTTAAAAATTCACTTTGGTAATCACAAAATAGTTTTACTTTGCAAATCTACTGAGATGATCAAAAATCTGTTTCCTGTACTTCCACAGTAGGTGGTATATAATGAATTCAAAAATTCAGTAAATAGAGCTCCATGGGCCTACTTTTTTCTCCTGACTCCTATGATTATCATAATTTGATTTTATAGTTTTCTGTCCTAAGCTACCAGCTAGGGAGTAATCTTCACTGAGTCATGAACTTTCCCATCATTAACTGTCTGCACCTATTTTCAACATATCAGAAGTGTCCAATAACTACATTTTATCTGCCTTGAATAAAGTCGAGTTGAGACACTGGGGAGCACACATATAATAAAGTTTCCTTTATGCTTTCACAAAATCCGTGTGGTTTCCAGCTCCAGCATTATCTGTGACTCCCTTTCCGGGAGCATAGAGATTGCATAACACATCTTTCACAGAGACCAAGACATATGTTTACAAGGAAAGAAATCTGAGTAATTTCCCACTGGTCTAAAGGGAATATTAAACTCTTCTGTCACTCTGTAGTATATTATTTACGGCCCCTTTTTTGTTGGGGTTTTTTTTGTGTGTGTGTGAGTTCAACTCCATGTCCTGATAGAAGGTGATAAAATGCTCAATATGTTAAAAAATTTTATCACTAAATCAGGAACAAAACTATAAATTTTGGCCTTTGAAATCAAAGTGACTGGTGAGGATCATTTTGCTCCTGAAATATTATAGTAGTGATCAATTTGCTGTAAAACTAAGCAGTTTAGCTCAGCAATCTATAGTTGGAAAGCAAGTTGTTCAAGAGGAAAGTTTATGCCCAGCCCAAGAGATAAATTAAATTTTATGGGGAAAATATGCATTATTACATGCTTATCTGTTTAACATATTATTGTTTTCCACATCAGTATAATAAATATCTTTAATCACATATTTTATCTCACACACATATAGTGATGTGGTAATTTTATTCTTCCTGTATTGGTCCAAACATATTCAATTAATAATAGAATAGAGAAGAGCTTTCAGATCTTCAAAAAAGAAAAATTCTGATTTGCTTAGCAAACATACATGCCCCGTGAAATGGGGTTGGCTGGCAATGGAAGAATAATTCAGATAATATTTCCTAAAGGGTAAGCATCAGCTGATCTAATTTATCCTTTTTCCCAAATTTAAACTCCCCTTCTTACACAGCAGCTTTCCACTAGAAAGGCTTCGGCTTAACTTGATTCCATTCATAAGGGGTAATTCCACTTTGAAGATTCTGCCTCAAAGTATCTGTTGGTTGTAAAAAATCAAACATAGAAGATACAAATTCAGGGCTTGTGCATATATAAGTAATCAATCATAAGAGCTAACATTAATTGAATCTCAGCACTTGTCAGGCTGATTTACATCACTCTGTGTAATTTCCACAAAAATCCTATGGGCTAGTAATGTTACTATTTCTATTTCATAGATAAGGAAACTGAGCTTCAAGAAACTAGCTAAGCAATGACTGGAGGAGAAGAAGGGAAGCACGTAGGAATCCACTGTTACAAACCCCTTTAAGAGAGGATAGCAGCTTGAAGTAAGACGGTGGCAAGGTATTAATGGAGGTAAAGACCAGTCGATGAAATCCAGAAATATTTAAAAGATGAAATCAACAGGGCTAGATGGTTAGGTGGCTGTTGCCATTTCCAGAGAAATGCATTTTCAAATGTTTGCCAGTACCATTCAATGCATTTATAATAACAATATAAGGCAGAAAAATCAAAGCATGTTTCTACATTGTTTCTTCATCCCATCTATTTTGCATGTAAATGAGTATACAAAAGACTTTATTGCTCACAACACAACATGCAGTATGAGCTTCACGTTTATTTCTATTCCCCTTGTGCCCTCAAGTCTCATGTTGGCAATGGAGAGATGCTGCATGTTGTACAGTGAGTAATAAAGTCTTTTGTTTCTGACCTGCAAGTCTCATGTCTGCTGCCAGCATCTATAAAATTTGTAGTGGGAAGGGGCTGGGCATGATGGCTCACGCCTGTAATCCCAGCACTTTGGGAGGCCGAGGCAGGTAGGTCACGAGGTCAGGAGATCAAGACCATCCTGGCTAACACAGTGAAACCCCATCTCTACAAAAAATACAAAAAAAAAAAAAAAAATTAGCCAGGCAAGGTGGCGGGCGCTTGTAGTCCCAGCTACTCAGAAGGCTGAGGCAGGAGAATGATGTGAACCCAGGAGGCAGAGTTTGCAGTGAGCAAAGACTGCACCACTGAAATCCAGCAGCCTGGGCGACAGAGCGAGACTCTGTCTCAAAAAAAAAAAAAAACTCAGACCCTCCACACTTCTTGACAACAGCATTGTCCATTGTCTAGTGATCTTTTAAATTATTTTTTAAATCTATTATTAAATTAACTAATATTTCTTCCTCCTCTCCGAAAAATCTAAAACAGCCTATTAATTTATATTGCTCAAAATCTAGAATTTTGGATTTCTACTTTTTTTCCTCATTTTTCAGCTGGTATAATTATACAGCAAATCAATATTATCATAACCCAGAAATATGAATTGCCACATCTATTTACATTTGCAGGCCGGGCATGGTGGCTCACCCCTGTAATCCCAGCATTTTGGGAGGCCAAAGTGGGTGGATCACTTGAGGTCAGGAGTTCAAAACCAGCCTGGCCAACATGATGAAACCCTGTCTCTACTAAAAATACAAATATTAGCCAGGCATGGTGGCGGGTGCCGGTAATCCCAGCTACTCAGGAGGCTGAGGCAGGAGAATCGCTTCAACCCGGGAGGCGGAGGTTGCAGCGAGTCGAGATCACGCCACTGCACTCCAGCCTGGGCAACAGAGTGAGACTCCATCTCAAAATAATAATAATAATATTTACATTTATAAATGTCTTAACAACATTCTAAATAAGTTGCTCAATATAAACTAACTGGCAGAAGCACTCCATTCATCAACAAATACTAACTGAGAACCTACTGTGTGCCTTTTACTGCACATGTGGTAGTGAGAAAGAAAGATACGATCCCTGCGCTCTGAGAGGTAAGCCTGTAAACAGGAATACAAATAACTGAGCAAGCAATTACAACAAAAGAGATTATCATGTTAAATGGTAGCTGCCATCAAGGGGAAGGTAACCCGTGAGGTGATATTTGATGTCACTCGTACATAAAAGTTGACCAGAAAAGAGTGAATGAAGGTTATGGACTCAGAGTCTGAAAACAGTTTATGCTGAGTCCTACAGGTGAGCAACACCTTGATGCATTTATGAAGTATGAGTAGAAAGAGGAGAGAGAGGAGGGGGAAAATAGGCAAGAAACAGGCAATACAGGTTTTGTCATATTATAAGGATTCAGATTCAGATTTTAGCCTGCAGGCAAAAAGAATGCAATACAGGGTCTTATGCAAAGAACCGTACTTTAGAAAATAAAATATTTACATTCTAGAAAATAGAAATCACACTGGCTGCTGAATTGAGTACCCATGAGGGAAAGATTGGCATGGATTCCCACCCACAGCACTATTGACATTTTGGGCAGGATAATTCTTCCCTGAGCGGGAGGACGGTCCAGTACATTGTAGGATTTTATCAGCATTCCTGACCTGTACCCAGGGATGGAAGCCGCTTGCATACCCCTGATTACGGAACAAAGAAACATATCTTGGGGAGCAAAACTGGCTCCCCCTGAGAAGCACTGGAGGAAAGAAAGCCAGGTTGGGGAGCCATAAGCCCGAGAGAGATAAAGGCGGACTTAACTGCAGAAATGGAGCAAAGGAGATGGAGCTGAGAAAATGTAGAAACAGCCTTGCAGTTTCTCACTGGTCTGTTTACACGTCCCTGAGAAGGGTCGGCTGGAATGATCCACCACTCGCCTGTGTAGAGAAACGACTTTTACTACATACTTCTGCCTCTTATTCTGAGCAAAACCTACTGTTGTGCTTGTCTGTCTCAACCCTGCTAAGTCGTATACATTCATACATATGTATGCATACGTTAAGTTTTTGCAAGCATAATTTAGACTTTTCAAAACAGTGACACAGTAACAAAGAAAAATTGAGACATGCATGCATTTGGAATATTGATTCCAGTTTCTCACATACTACCCCTGACATTTTTCATGCTGCTTTGTTTTTATTCATTTGTTTTCTCTGCTTTTCCATGTCTTGCCCAACTTTAAAGAAATCTGCAACTAACAGGCAATTAGGCCCACCCATTACCTATAGAATGCAAACACTGTCCCAGGCCAACCCACCAGAAAAATCTGCTGGTTACTAAATAAGGGATTTTAGAGGCTCAGGAACAACGGAGATAACAATATTTTCATAAAATTTATTTCGGTAGAAATGGCTATTATATTTGCAAGAGGTGAACTCTGTGCTAGGAACTTTGTAAATATTATCTCGTATATTCAATCTTCACAAGTACTATACAGGAGCAGTGATTTATCCCCATTTTACATCTGCAAAATCTGAGACTCAGAGAGGTTAGTAAAGTAACCACTAATCAGTCACAAAGCTGGAAGAGAAAAGCAGTGGCTGAGCAAACTGTTTCTGCAAAAGGCCAGATAGGAAATATTTCTGGCCTTGCAGGCCATTTGATCTCTGTCTCAGCTACTCAATTCTGCAGTTAGCAGCACAAAGACAGCCACTGACAGTATGTAAACAAACGGACATGGCTATGTTCCCATTAAACTTTATTTACGGACGCTGACATTTTAATTTCATATATTTTCACGTGAATATCATTCTTCTCTTGATTTTTTTGACCATTTGAAACTATACAAACCATTTCTAACCCACAGGCAGATGGAAACAGGCAGCAAACCAAACTTTGCCCCTTGGCCATAGTTTGCAAAGGTTCTGGTGGAGCGTGGATAAGACCATGGACCCTAGCGGCCGACTCCCTGGGGTTGAATTCCTGCGCTCCCACATCATACATTTATAAACGTGGTGAGTTACTTAGCCAACGTCTCTGTGCCTCAGCATCTCAGGTTGGTTTCCCTAGAAACGGACCCTGAGATAGGTTTTGAGGGCAAGTAATTGATTTGGGAGGTGATGTCAGGAAGCTCTGGTAGGGAGTATGACAAGGGAGGCAGGGAGGCCACGACCAGTCATATTAACGAGCAGGTTCCTACTGCAGGCAAGTGGAGACTTGTTAGGGTCCCCTGAAAGACTGCATGGGCCGGGTCCTGCCTAGCAAGGAAGCTGGGGTACTGATCATCTGACTCCGGTCTATCACTGGTTGATGGCTCCTCCTGGAGCATTAACGCACCCCAAGCTTGTCCCTCACCCATCTGTGAACAGAGCATTCCATGGAGCAGAGTCCCAGGGAACCTAAAATGCAAAGTCTTTGGTGTATCAGGAAGCTGTAAAGCTTAGGTATGGAGTGGGGAACTGAAGGCCAGCACTGTTTCCTCACCTACAAAATAGGCATAATCACAACAGCTACCAGTTGGGCACAGCGGCTAACACCTGTCATCCTATCACTTTGGGAGACCGAAGCAAGAGGATAGCTTGAGG
Organism: Colobus angolensis palliatus; assembly: GCF_000951035.1. NCBI lineage: Eukaryota > Metazoa > Chordata > Mammalia > Primates > Cercopithecidae > Colobus > Colobus angolensis. Next base: position 370,635 of record NW_012116477.1, read on the forward strand.
CCAGGAGTTCAAGACCAGCCTGGGCAACATAGCAGCACTCCATCTCTACAAAAAAGAAGTTAGCCAGATGCGGTGGCATGTGACTGCAGTTTTAGCTACTTGGGACACTGAAGCAGTAGGATCCCTTGAGCCCAGGAGATTGAGGCTGCAGTGAGTTGTTATCACACCACTGCACTCCAGCCTGAAAGAGCAAGACTGTGTCTCAAAAAATAAAAAAAAAACAAATAAATAAAAAATAATGGCTACCTCTGTGCACGTGGAAAGATAGGAGGAAAGAACCTGTAAAGTGCTTTAGAGCTGGGATCAGGTGAGGAGGACAAGCCACTCGCCCTGAGCACAGAATTTCACAAGATGCAAAAAAAAAACTTAGTAATCAACATAAATCATATTTTCATGTGGTTTTATTTAGTTAGTTTTGTTTGTGTGTTTGAGACGGAGTTTCACTCTTGTTGCCCATGCTGGAGTGCAACGGCACTATCTCGGCTCACCGCAACCTCCGCCTCCCAGGATCAAGCAATTCTCCTGTCTCAGTCTCCTGAATAGCTGGGATTACAGGCGCCCGCCACCACACCCAGCTAATTTTTGTATTTTTAGTAGAGACGGGGTTTCTCCATCTTGACCAGGCTGGTCTCTAACTCCTGACCTCAGGTGATCCACCCACCTCAGCCTCCCAAAGTGCTGGGATTACAGGCGTGAGCCACTGTGTCGGCCTGTGATATTTTTTTAAATCAAAATGAGGGCTGGGTGCGGTGACTCATGCCTGTAATCCCAGCACTTTGGGAGGCCAAGGCGGGCGAATCACTTGAAATCAGGAATTCAAGATCAGCCTGGCTAACATAGCGAAACCCCATCTCTACCCAAAATATAAAAATTAGCCGGGTGTGGTGGCAGGCACAGATAGTCCCCGCTACTCGGAAGGCTGAGACAAGAGAAACACTTAAATCCAGGAGGCAGAGGTTGCAGTGAGCGGAGATCATGCCACCACACTCCAGCCTGGGCAACACAGCAAGACTCCATCTCAAAAATACAATACAATACAATACAATAATAAAATAAAATAAAATAAAATTGAATAAAATAAAATAAAATAAAATAAAATAAAATTGAATACCAAAAAATTCACTATAAACAAAGATCAGAATTTTAAATAAAAATAGGATCAGTTCCAGTGCTGTACAGATCCATCTTAGCACCCGGAACAAGGGAGGAATGGTGCATCCCTACAAGGATGTAAGTTTATGATGCCCTTTGCAGTTGTTTTTCAGAATCAGGCTTTTCAGACCATTATGTTGTACACCTTAATTATATACAGTAAAAATAACTAAATAGATAAAGAAATGAAAATATCATGGATGATTCTGCTCCCCTTAAAGCCAAAAAGAGTGACATTATAATAGATTCTATTTGAAGTAAAAAAAAAATATTAACTTAATGTGAGTTTTAATATACCGACTTTTTAGTTTTTCAGTATTGTTTTCAATTTCTTTAATGTTCTGGGGAAAAACTGAGCAATAAAAACTAATACAAGCATACACAGAGAACGATAAACATTTTGCCTTTTGCCTCCAATTCTTTGTTTTTTAAATAAAATTTCAACTTTTACTTTAGATTGAGGGGGTAGGCATACAGGTTTATTACTTGGGCATATTGTATGATGCTGAGGTTTAGGGTGCGAAAAATTCCCCCACTCAGGTAGTGAGACAGTACCCAATAGGTAGTTTTTTTTTTTTTTTTTTGAGACGGAGTCTAGCTCTGTCGCCCAGGCTGGAGTGCAGTGGCACCATCTCGGCTCACGGCAAGCTCCGCCTCCCGGGTTCACGCCATTCTCCTTCCTCAGCCTCCAGAGTAGCTGGGACTATAGGCGCCTGCCACCATGCCCAGCTAATTTTTTGTTTTTTGGGGTTTTTTTTTTTTTTTTTTTGTATTTTTAGTAGAGATGGGGTTTCACCGTGTTAGCCAGGATGGTCTCGATCTCCTGACATTGTGATCCGCCCACCTCGGACTCCCAAAGTGCTGGGATGACAGGCGCGAATCATCGCGCCCAGTCCCCAATAGGTAAGTTTTAAGGGTTTTTTGGTAGTTGATGTTTTTGTTTTTTTTTTTCTGAGACAGGATCTTGTTCTGTTGTCCAGGGTAAAGTGTAGTGCTGTGATCCCAGCTCACTGTACCCTTGACCTCCCAGACTCAAGCCATCCACCTCAGCCTCCCATGCCACTGAGATGACAGGTGTGTACCACCATACCCACCTGCCTTTTGTTTTTTTTTAAGTAGAGACAGGGTTTCACTATGTTGTCCAGACTGGTCTCAAAGCAATCAGCCCCCCTCAGCCTCCCAAAGTGCTGAGATTACACGCATAAGCCCAGCACCCATCCCCAAGTAGGTAGTTTTTCAGCCCTTCCTCTCCTCTCCTCCCCCATAGAAGTCCCCAGTGTCTATTGTTCCCATCTTTATGTGCCTGAGTACTCAATGCTTAGCTCCCACTTGTAAGTGAGAACATGTGGTATTTGGTTTTCTGTTCTTGCATTAATTTGCTTAGGATATAATTTGCCCCCAGTTCTGAGAAGGCTCCTGTCTGTACTTAAAATTTTGGTATTTTGTTCATGATGAATTTTTGTGTTCATTTGAGATTTTTAAATATTGCATGAAAACATGATTTATCTTGATTTTTAAGATTTGGGGTGTTACCCTTCCCCTAAATTTTGTGCCTGAAACAAGCGCTCCACTGGCCCCGCCCAAGTCCTGGCCCTAGATGGTTCATGCATGGCACAGCAATCAAGTGCTTAATAAACGATAGAGAGTCCTACTGCTCCTTTTCAAACTCAAATTGTCCAGCACTGCTCTGAGTATTCCTTCACAACTCCCGCCCCGTTCCCTGGGTCCATCAGAATAACCACATAGTCACATCTTAACAGTCACCACAATAAATTATGTCTTTTTTTTCTATCATGGCATGTGGGGAAAAATGCAGTCTTTTATTGAATATTTTTGAGGCATATGTGTTGATAACTACTCACATAACCTATTATGTAGGGGGAAAAGTTAGCAAAGCCAAGGCAATTATGGCAGGATAATTTGAAGGGCCCACTTTTTCTTGACAGCAAATTAATTGATGTTATAATGGGTATGTCACCCTGCCATCCATCAACATTTATTGAGTTCTGACAATGTGCTAGGTTACATGTGAAACAGAGCACACACACACACATACACACACCCACCCCAAAATCTCAACTTATTCCTTACCAAGTGTGATCCATTGATGATATAATTTGTAAAGGATTTTTTTAATGTAAAAGGGAAATAATATGGCCGGTTTGCCCTGTTTTCTCTTAGCCTCTTTTATTGAGTTCTGACAATGCGCTAGGTTACATGTGCAACAGAACACACACATGCACACACACATACCCCAGAATCTCAACTTATTCCTTTCTATTAATGATATGATTTGTAATGGATTTTTTTTAATGTAATAGGGAAATAGTGCCTGTGTACCTGTCTCGCTTCCTCTTATCCTATCCCCAGATTTTTCTTAGCACAATGGCTCTGGCTGGCTTTGAGGATGAGTTGTCATCAACTTCTGAAATGGAATAAAAATAATTTTGTTTATGGGAAGAAGTGGATTTGTGTGAAAGATGCATTTTAATCACTCCTGTTTATTAATGACCCAAGCTTTCTAGAATCACATTCAAGAATTGAAGCTGTAATCGGCTCTGCTGATTCAGTCTCGCAACATTTCACTACACACGCAGTGAAAAGAATCAGCGATCGCTGTCTAACCAACTAACCTCAGCGTGCTCTTTGGGCCTCTTAGCAGGGAGATGCTAAGGTCTGGAAAAGTAAATAAATAACAATTTAGTTGAAAATGATCCTGGGGGGAAAAAAAAAAAGCCTATGAGTCAAAAGAAAAAAAAAAGTCACCAAGTAATTGAGAAAGAAACTCCATTTCCAATTGCCAAATAAAACATTAAAGAATTGCAGGAAGCAAAACCAAACTGAAAAACAGCTATTTAATTTTTAGAGTTGCTGTTAGAAATTACAATGAAAGAACACTCTGGGGTGATGTATGACTTTGTCCCCAATCACACAGTACAGTTTATTTATTTATTTACTTATTTGTAGATGTATATTTGCTTTTGGCAACATCCTCCAGCATCAGCTCAAGACCTACAGCAGCGAAATTTCATCCTTAACCCCACATTTCCTTCATTCCAGCAGCTCTGGTTACAACCTAATGTTATTTTAACAGTTTTTCTTTAATTTAACAATATTTAATTTGCATGCGCTCAAGTGACATACAATAGATCATGCTATTACCATGATTTATATCAGATGAACTGGCATAAATTCAACATTATAAATTATGCCTGTAAATGAAACTATTATTTTACAGGAATTACTGTAGCAGAAAGGCTAAGGCCCCTCCAGTCAACCTTAGTCAAACCCACTCTTTAGAGTTTTATATTTTATGCCCGCAATAAATGCTTTTGTGAAAGCTCATAACCCACAAAAAAAGTCATTTGAAGTACATTAATTACGATAATACTATCCAAAAAGCTGCAAGGGCCTATTTTTGTGACATCATTCTCTGATTTCTTGCTGCCTTAAATTATCCCTTTGATGGCTGCGGAGATTAACAGTCATACTTTTGTCATTAAATATAAGGCATTTTAAAGCTTAATCCACCTAAGTTCTAATTGATATTGCTTTCAGTTGGCAGATAGCGACCTGATTTATAATTCAAATATGCGGCCTTATATGCATCTCTTCAGTATAATGAAAAAGCAAAGTTCCTCTCATCTTTCTCGGCAATGTTAACATCAAGGAAAAGTCGCTTTCTTTTTTTCCTTTTATATCCGAAGCCTAATTGAAAACTGTTCATTGAATTTCAACATGATAGAAAAGTCTTTTTATCTCTCAATTTGTCCATTAGCGATTATAATTGAAGAATCTGCTACACAGCTGAATTGATATTGTTCTTGTTTAAATTCTGAATTTCTCTAAATCTTTCAGAAGACGTCAAAAAATATATGTCTATATATGCACACACACACACACACACACACACACACATACACCCATATGTGGCTTAGACTATATCAGCTAACAATATTGCTTAAATGGAGGATTAGTCTAACTCTCCATGTAGATAAAACCACACAAAGGAAGTCGTCTAATTTTGCTGGAGAGTGTGTTGCATGATAATTTTACCAGCATGACCATAAGGTTTGCTAATTGCCACATCTGTTTAACAGCTGTCAGATGTTCCCCACATGCTGCCATCGATATTACAACAGAGTACATTACCGGGAGTTTTATTGTTTTCAACTGTTATTTATTTGTCATAGACATTACTACAGCTAATGACATCTATTTATGTTATACCACTAATTATTTTGGTTTTTTTTTTTTTTTCTTGAAACCTCTGTTTAATCCAGTTTTGCAGTCTGGACTGCATCTTTCTCTCCTGCCCCCACCTCTTAACCCCTGGCTTTGTGTCCCTGCCATGACAACACCCTCGTGTCGATGACAATAATTATTTTTCATCTATAGTCATAAATATTTTAATAGATTTGTAGAATTTTTTTTTAAAAAAAGAAGTTTTCAAAATGTCTTCATTCCTTAATGACACTGATGAATTCTTCCACTAAATCTCTAAGATGAGCCCATGTTACTAATGATAAATGCACAAATATATCACTGTTTAGGCTGTCTTTGTGGGGGCAGTTAGTCTTGCTGATTTTTTGTAATTACTTTTATATTTCACCTGGTTCCTCACTACACTGCATTTTTTTAAGCATAACAAACTTTGACATCTATTAAGTAGAAAGCAGAGACTGACAAACTGCAGACTGAGCGAAATACACATGGCCTGATTTAAAATGAATTGATAGGTGTCACTGATCTCTATTATATATAGAATGTGTGAAATCTGTATGATGTATTATTTATCCATAGTAGATGCCTTTTTGTTTCATTAATAAACCTGTATATCAGAGATATACAGTACTGAGGGTTAGTTTCAGGCAGTACAAAACGACATGATATTTGCCTGCCAATGCTCAATTATTTTCCTCATTTTTTTCCTGTATCTTTGCATGAATTATTAAGACCTGTGCTGTTTATTTAAGAATCTAATTTTAGTGCATGTGTCCAGCTGAATTCTGTTTTCTCCTCTAATGAAAGGAAAATGATGTGAGAATTTCCAATCTTAGCCTCAAATTTTAGATTTGCAATGCACAATGCAAGTTGTAAAGGTCACTCTGCTTTTGAACCACACAGCATAGACATTTGATGAGCCTACAAATCCATTCTGGTTACGCATCACATCATGGCAACAAATTAAAGTAGAGCTGCTTGGTTAAGTCAAGCATAATTTGCATGTGCTTACAGAGAAATAGATTAAAGGAAGAAAGATCCAATGTGAGTAATTCTACAGGAACTATCTTATCTAAAATGAAGGTAGCTGATTGGAGATAACTTCTGGAAGTAACGATGAGTGACCGTCCTTCATATCATGATGTTCTAACACTGTCTATCTTAGTTATCATATTCAGACATCTCTCATTTTTATATCTAATAATGCATATTCATTTGTAATTAAATTATGCTGTAACCTGCACAGAATTCTTTGAAAAGGCTTATTGGGCCAGGCGCAGTGGCTCACGCCTGTAATCCCAACACTTTAGGAGGCCGAGGTGGGTAGATCACAAGGTCAGGAGTTCAAGACTACCCTGGCCAAGACAGTGAAAGCCCGTCTAAAAATACAAAAATTAGCCAGGCATGGTGGTGGGCGCCTGTAATCCCACCTACTCGGGAGGCTGAGACAGAGAAGTGCTTGAACCCGGGAGGCGAAGGTTGCAGTGAACCAAGATCGTGCCACTGCTCTCTAGCCTGGGCAACGGAGTGAGACTCTGTCTCAAAACAAAAAAAAAAAAAAAAGAAAGAAAATGGCGCCTGTAATCCCACCTACTCGGGAGGCTGAGACAGAGAAGTGCTTGAACCCGGGAGGTGAAGGTTGCAGTGAACCAAGATCGTGCCACTGCTCTCTAGCCTGGGCAACGGAGTGAGACTCTGTCTCAAAACAAAAAAAAAAAAGAAAGAAAGAAAAGGCTTATTGACATATTGAACAGAGACTATCTTATTTATAGAATTTGCTGAGCTTTTCTAAACAGAGACTGAAGGATAATATTTTGTTATGGATTAAAAGTGATTTAGGCAATACATAAACGATAGACATTTTGTTTGGGAATTTTCTTTTTGGAGAACAGGGCCTTACTCTTTTACCCAGGCTAGCACAATCATAGCTTGCTGCAGACTCACACTCCTGGGCTCAAGGATCCTCCTGCCTCAGCCTCCTGAGTGGCTAGAACTACAGGCACACACCACCGTGCCTGGCTGGGCTTTCTCTTTTATTTTTTAGAAATGGGATCTCTCACTATGTTGCCCAGGCTGGTCTCAAACTCCTGGCCTCCAGCGACTCTCTCACCTCAACCTCCCAAAGTGCTGGGACTACAGGAGTGAGCCACCACACCTAGTCTGGGGATTTTCTTAGATATTTTTGTTGTGTTAAATGACTGCCACAAAGACAGGCCTGTAACTAAGATTTTTTTTTTTTTTTTTTGGCTTGTTTACTCAAGATCAGGAAAGAGAAAAATGATTAGCTTTTAATGTCCACATTTCTTTGAGAGAGCAGTTAGTTCCACGGCATATGATAAGAAGTCTCAGGTGGGCTGGGCGCGGTGGCTCAAGCCTGTAATCTCAGCACTTTGGAAGGCCGAGACGGGCGGATCACGAGGTCAGGAGATCGAGACCATCCTGGCTAACACGATGAAACCCCATCTCTACTAAAAAAAACAAAAATACAAAAAACTAGCCAGGCGAGGTGGCGAGCGCCTGTAGTCACAGCAACTCGGGAGGCTGAGGCAGGAGAATGGCGTAAACCCGGGAGGCGGAGCTTGCAGTGAGCCGAGATCCGGCCACTGCACCCCAGCCTGGGTGACAGAGCAAGACTCTGTCTCAAAAAAAAAAAAAAAAAAAGAAGTCTCAGGTGGCGTAAATCAGGCAGTGTCTACAAGCACACAGTTTTGCAACAGACAAATTTAAATTAACCAGGGAAATGGTGGGAAATGCATCACGGTAAAATGCAAAAAGTTCACAGTACATGTCTAAAACACCTTTTTCAGAACCAGGCGCTTTTCTTCATATCTGGTGGGAGTATAAAGGAATTCACACTTTTTGGAAGGCAATTTGGCAATAGCTTTCAAACTGTAAAACATCAGCCCATTTGACTCCAATATTCTATTTATAGGAATATATACACTATAGACATTCTTGCATGAGTACAAAACTAAATGTTCAAAATTGATTTTAAAAAGTTGTTTGTATAAAAAAATTAAAAACTGAAAACACTTCAAGGTCTATCAGTGGGAGAATATTTGAACAAATCATGCTTGACCCACTGTTTGTAATAGCAGAATACTGGAAACAATCTAAATGATTGTTATTAGAAGAGTAGATGAATGATGCATTCATATGGTGAAACGCCACAACCATTAAAATAAAGATCCATAGTACTAACATGGAAAGATACACTAGGTGGTAAGTGGGGAAAAAAGTATCTTACAGATCACTGTGTATGATATGGCCAGTGATGCTGGGGGGTAGGGAGTGTGCATGTGTTGAATGTTTAAAGCTTTATACATCCACTAGAATGTAAATCTCCATGAGGGAAGGGATTTAGCCTGTCTTGTTCACCAACATATTGCCAGTCCCTACATCAATGCCTGGCACATTATAGGGACTCAAAAGCCATTTGTTGAATAAATAAATGATTGTATGCTAGTGCAAGCATAATTTAAAAGATATGGAAAGATGCACAGCAAATTCACAGGAGAAAACGCATGAAATTAAAGGAGAGAGAGACCGGTGAGGTTTATGTTGATGCTCTGTGCAGTGGGAAATTTTACTATGAGATTTTTTTCAAAAGGCTTTATGTAAAAAAAATTAAAAGGCTTGCAAAATATAATAAAACCACAAAATACAAAGCTATAATGTGGCTTCCATCTGCAATTTTTTTGATATAGAACACAGTGCCTCCTATCTTGCCCCATTTTCCACTTTTGTCAGCTCCCACAAGAAAAGAAAGAAATGGAGTGAGGATGACAGGTAGCAGTTAACCAGGAAAAGATGCTCTCCTAAAGCCAGTGTTATTGCACATTTGGGGGTTGACCTTAGCACTGGTGAATTGTGACCTTGTGAAACACTCAACAGGAAAAGACTCAAAGAAAGTCATCAAGAACAGCTCAATCAAGGTGTCCAAGCAGTGTGATGCAGCAGTGAAGAGAGAGGGGGAACGGATGGACATATTAAAAATGAATAGGAAGGATATTAAAGGACTTCCGGTTAAAAATGGTGGCTTGAATTCACCCGTTCATCTTCTCTGCTTCTCCAAATCCCACTAAAATGACAGTAAAGGAATTAAAGAGATATAAATTCACAAGGACAAAGAGAGTGGGAGAATGACAGGAGAGAAATGTCAGCCAAATTTTGCAAGATAGAAAGTAGATGTACGAGTCGTAAGTGATTGAGGTTTCAGTGTTTTCCCATGGGCTGGGGACTGGGTGGTGGCAAGTGAACATGAAACTAGTTTAAGCCCCAGGACCCTGGAGAGCTATAAGAACTGGAGGCCCCAGTTACTTCTGAAGTCAGGGATGGAGAACAGGAGTGAAATCAGAGAGATTCTAAGCAGCTCCTCCCCAACCTTCCTCCCACAGAGAGGAGACAATAGACCTGAGTTGAAAGGCTGGACTGCAGGGCACTAGGCATCAGGCAGAGTGAGAATGAGGGGCCTTTCTGATACAAGTAGGGAAAATGAAAAGTGCAACTAACAAAGATACTCAAACTCTCCTTTCTCTGCTCAGCTCCCAGTCCTGGTTACCTGGTTCTTATTCACCTCCCTCTTAAGTGGGAAATCCAGTGTTTCCTAAAAAATATAAATAAATAACCTGGCCTACCCAAAAGAAAAATAAAATCTACAGACACTGATATATTGGAGTCCCTCCATGAAGCAGGCAAGTACCATCTAGGGCTCCCACAAAGAGGTCAACCAAGCAACAAGATCAACCCAGACATAAATCATTGAGTCTGCTTTTCAGTGCCTCACTTCAAAATTCCAATGGGCATCCAAGCAACACCATGTACATGTATCTATAGATTTTAATATATATACATACATATTTAAGACAGGGCCTCACTCTGTCACCCAGGCTGGTGTGCAGTAGCACAATCACAGTTCACGGTAACCTCTGTGCACTGGATTCAAGTGATCCTCCCATCTCAGCCTCCCGAGTAGCTGGGACTACAGGTAAGCGCCATCGCGCCCACCTAATTTTTTTTTTTTTTTTTTTTTTGTAGAGACGGGGTTGCGCCCTGTTGCCCAGGCTGGTCTCGAACTCCTGAGCTCAAGTAATCTGCCCACCTCGGCCTTCCAAAATGCTGGGATTACAGGCTTGAGCCACCATGCCCAGCCAATATCACCACGTTTTTTTTTAACAAAACCTCTTAACATTAAATTCAGAGAAGAAAAACAGTGGGAAAAGGCAACTTGGAAGAAACAAAGACATTACAAAAAAAAAAAACCAAAAATGCTAACCATCTTCAGAGAGATAGAATATTCATGAATAAAATGTCTAAGGAAGAACATTCAAAGGACAACAAATCGCTTTTTGAAAGTTCAGAAGACAGTTTGGGAGATGACTTCCAGAAAGTAGAACAGAGGAAAAAGATGAATAATGGAAGACTAAAATATTAAAAGAAAAAGTAAAGATACAACATCCAAATAATAGTTTTAGAAAATAATAACAAAAATTAAAAAGGAAAGTAACATAGAAATTTTCCAAGAAAAGTTTCCCAAACCTAAGAAAACTAGCTTCAAGAATCCATCAATTACCCAGCTCAGTAAGTGAGGAAAGTCCCATATTTATTTCTATCATCATGAAATTTCAAATTTTAAAAACTTTCCAGAGGGTTAAATGTTTTTAAAAGGTTTATGGTAGCATCATCACACATCACAACAGTTATGCTGGAAATTGGAAGAGATTAAATACATTTCTTCAAAATACTAATGCAAAAGTACTTCTTTCCAACCAAGAATTCCATAGCTAGTTAAAATTATTGCTCTGTTGTGAAATATAGTTTCAAATTGGCAACATCTCGAAAACTGACTCTCTGATCCCCTTTCTCCAGAAAAAGGGAAGCTTTTTTTCTTTTTCTCTAGAGAGAGTCCATCTCTGGCTGGGAGTGAAAGCACCATACAGAAAGAGAGAGGGGGTAGAAGTTTAGAAAGATTGAATCCTGGTATTATCGTTTGAGCCCTGTACATGAAAGTTAAGTATGGGCACAACATCTGCACTGAAGTCTCTGGTTCGTTGTTAATTGTAATCTCTGGTAGTGAAAGTGCATCTCCCATTCTGCCTCTTTCATGAATTTTCTTGAGTTAATATCCCTCTTTTCTGATCACTAGTTATTTTCATTTATGATATTAATCTAAGGTCTCACTTCTTTGCAATGTAGATTTTAAGTTTCTCTCCTATGTATAAGCCTGTCCTTCCCAATGGGTTAAAGTCACTCTCGGATCTGAGCAGCAAGAGTTCTCCTGAATTCACCTCTTTCCCTCACACCCAACTGGCCACCATGTTGATTCCTTTCTACCTCCTTGCTCTTCCCACCTTCTCTCACCTGAATTCTGACTAATTTCCTTGTTTTTGGTGTCCCTTCTCTAGACTCAATTCTGTAGGCAACTGCTGGAGAGATGATTCTAAAATACCAATGTGATAGTGATCCTTTTCCCTGCTTGAAATGCTTTAATTGTTCACTCCAAGCCAGAAGGATAAAATCCAATATCCTTAAAACTTTACGCAAGATTCAGCCCCAGACTACCTCCCACCTACATTCATCTGAAGCCACTTAAAGCTATTTTACTCCCCCACGACTCTGAAAATGCTCAGCCTGGCATCCTCCACCCCTTCCCACCTGTATGGTGTAGCTGTGTCCCCACCCAAATCTCATCTTGAATTGTAGCTCCCGCAATTCCCATGTTGTGGGAGGGACCCAGTGGGAGGTAACTGAGTCATGGGGGCAGGTCTTTTCCATGCTGTCCTCATGATACGGAATAAGTCTCATGAGATCTGATGGTTTTATAAGGGGAAGTTCTCCTGCACAAGTTCTCTCTTTGCCTGCTGCCATCCACGTACGACATGACTTGCTCTTCCTTGCCTTCTGCCATGATTGTGAGGCCCCCACAGACATGTAGAACTGTGAGTCCATTAAACCTCTTTCCTGTATAAATTACCCAGTCTTGGGTATGTCTTTATTAGCAGCATGAAAACAGACTAATACACCACCTACTGTGAACAGTCTGACAAATTGCCACTCATCCTTCTAGATCCAGCACAAATAAGTCCTGCTTTGTGAAACATTCCCTAGAAGTCACCCCTTTTCCATATATGTTGCTTACTCCCTCCTTTACACCACCTGTCCTCTATGATGGCACCTACCATATATCCTACAAGCTCTTGGTACATACTGGTTTCCCATACTAGAGAATGAGTTATGTGTTCCAAAACTGAGGTGGCATGTGTCCTTGGTGGATAATGTTTGGTGAAGGACCAATGAATTCTCTCTTCTAGAACATAATTCTTAGCACTCTTATGGGAATAAACACTCAAGAGGTCTTTCACAAAATAAACAGAAGCTTCACTACATTCTGTAAGATGTATCTTGGTTTTATCTGCCCCACATCAATTATCGAATATTCCTATCATTCTAGTGCTGGTACTAGAATGATGCTTTTCTTGAAGGAACTACCTCTCCCTTGGTCTCAGCCAGTGCAATGCTGGAGCCAACTCACACAGTTCATTGTGGAAACATGAGCTGATTTCAAACTCTTCACATAATTTTAAATGACTTAGAAACCAGAACTTTCTAAGTCATTTGATATTATGTGGAGAGTTCGAAATCAGCCATTGTTGGAGAATTTACAGAGGGAACTTGGCAAATGCCAAAATGTTTCCTACCTCCATTCTCAGAGCCAGTTGTTCAAGATCTACTAGCTCATTCACAACCCCAGCCTATGTGGTTTGACGGAGAATGACTCCACCTCCAGTCCATCCAGGGTAGGCACTTAGCCTACCAGGCACTAGCCTGGCCAATCACTGCAGTTCAAGCCTCCCAAGGCCACAATGGTTGGTTCATGGATGAGCATATTAATGAGCATAATATTTCTGCCCAGCCAATGGGAGTCTCTCCCAGGACTACTGTTAAACTACTGAAGAGAAATACTCCTTGCCCTGAAATGGCTATCACTAAGGATGGCAGATAATCCCAGAACTGCTGGGGCTGTCAGGGGGATAAAACCCAGCAGAGAATGCAACAAATACAGAGAACAAGGAGAAAGAAGAAGAGAAGCAAGACCAGGTCTCGCAACATCGTTGGAGCCCTGGATTCAGCAATGACTCAGGCTGGTTCTCATTCCTAGACGGTCCAACCTCCTGAGTCAACAAAGGAACTTTTTTTTTGCTTAAGTCAGAAAAGTTTGGGTTTTTTGTCACTAGCAATTGAATATATCCTGCCTGATTTACAGCCTATCCCAGTTTATGTGTATATTCTTATAATGTGGAAGGCACCTCTTCTGGTGGTTACCTTGCTTAAAAAAATGACCCTTCCCTTGAACTGCCCCCTCCACCACCATCATGGGCTGGGGCCCTCAGCAGCTGTCTGCACTCCATGATCAGCCCCTCCTGGCCACAGCTGAATGTCTTCCTGCCCAGTGTATGAAAGTTTCAAAGGGACGTACTGGAGTTAAGTTACACTGTTGAGAACTCTAGAGAGTAAAGGGATACAACCCTCGCTAAGTCCCTAGCTCCCTTGTGGCTGCATTGCTCAAGGCTGCTTCCTTCGTTTGATAAGAAATCTCAGTAGGTACCTTATTTGGCTGAAGCTACTCAGCTCTGCTTTCTATTCTCTGCACTAAAAGAATCATAACTCAGCCTTTCTCAAAGGGTAGCACATGAGCCCATGGGATACAAGACAGTTTTAAGTAATATGGAGATGTTTTTATTCTAATAATTGTGTAGGTATTTTAAGGCATATTCAGAAAAATTTTACTGACACATCTAAAGGAATTCTGTGGATATCGTTGCTTAGGATGAAGCTCAAACAGGTATTTTTTAATCTGTCCGTTTCAAGAAAAACATTCAACAGCAACAAAAAAAAATCAGTCAAGGGTTCTTGACTGCATCAAGAGAAACTAACTCTGGTTAACTTAGCAGAAATGCAATGCATTAGCAGGAAATCAGGAAGTCCCCCAAATAAAGGGGAAGTTTAGAGAACAGGGCTGGGAAAATGAACAGCAATGCAGGGGAGCCATGTCACAGGAACCACTTCAAGGACATTCTCATTGGGATAGCTCCCAAGTACCAGGGCGGCTGCTGCTACTGGACTTCACTGCCATTGGGCTTACAATACTGTCCCCAGTGCCTTTGCCACAAAACTTTCTAAATGAAGTACCTCTATGTCACTCAAGGTGCCAGGGCAGATCATGATGGGAGCCAAGAGAGGATGGATGCCATGTCTGCACTACAGTGGGTAGAGAGAGGCAGTCCTTACCCCAGGGTCTCAAACTTGGCTGCCCACTGGGATCCCCTGGTGTATGAGTCAGGGTTCTCTATAGAGAGCTAATAGGATAGATGTATATATAAAGGGGAGTTTATTAAGGAGTATTGACTCACACGATCACAAGGTGAGGTCCCACAGTAGGCCGTCTGCAAGCTGAAGAGGAAGGAAGCCAGTCCACGTCCCAAAGCTGAAGAACTTGGAGTCTGATGTTCAAGGGCAGGAAGCATCCAGCATGGGAAAAAGATGTAGGCTGGGAGGCTAAGCCAGTCTAGTCTCTTCACGTTCTTCTGCCTGCTTTTATTCTGGCTGCCCTGGCAGCTGATTAGGTTGTGCCCACCCAGATTGAGGGTGGATCTACCTTTTCTAGTAGTCCACTGACTCAAATATTAATCTCCTTTGGCAACATCCTCACAGATACACCCAGGAACAATACTTTGCATCCTTCAATCCAATCAAGTTGACACTCAATATAAACCATCATACCTGGGGAGCTTTAAAACACATCACTACCTGGTCCTACCCCAGAAGTGCAGATTGTATTGGCCTGGAGAACAAACAGTGTGGGCAGCAGGGGCTGTTAAGCCCCCCCGCCCCCCGGGCATTCTATTATGCAATCAAGGTTGAGAACCACAGGGCTAGACCCTCTGGCTTCCACAATAGACAGTTTTACCCATCAAAGAGAACTTGGCCTTATCGGAACTTTTTTTCCTGCATCCCCCAATTGATTTCTTTGCTCTCTTCCTTATATGTCTAGTGCTAATGCTGTTTTCAGCTCTTTTTAATTATGTGATTTCCTTATCTTTATACTATTGAGAATACCTTACAAGATTTCTTCAACAGCAACTAAATTTATCTGCCTGTCATTTTGTTTTCATTATCCATGATAGCAATCTCTTGCATGGCTTATGAGAACATATCAAGTGATTGGTTTTAAACAAACAAACAAAAGTCCACCAAGTCAACATTTGTTGCAAGGTGTAGAGGGTGCTTGTTGCTTTGGTGGCCTGCACATGATCTGCATCCAATTCGGGTGTTCGCTCCAGCCCACAGAGACTTTTCTCCTAAGTCTGTGCATGTTTGTTCTTATCTGCTGTTCCCTCCTTATCACAAATAATGGTGTGCTATTTCCTGGAGTGTGATGCTGTGGCCCAAGTTTCACTCTAATGAAAGCAGTAATTCTGAAAGCTTGCTGAAGGAACGAAGATGCATGGTAATTGTCAAAAGTTCTTCATCTTGAATGTGAATAGGCATTTGCTCATCGTGATTGACAGTTGATGGCTTTTAGCTGTAGAATGTCTGTAAAAATAACAAGAATTTTAACAACCTATCTTCTGCCTTGCTTTTGGATGAGCTTATCAATAATGGAGACCTGGATCCATGGAACTTACGAGGGTATCAAATGCTATTTTTTTTATCATTGTGATAAGAAGTACACATGATGACATGAAATCTACCTGTTTAACAAACTTGTAAGTGTACATTACAGTATTGTCAACTATAAACACAATGTTTGCAACAGATCTCTAGAACTTTTCCACCTTGCTTAACTGAAACTTTTTTCAGATTGAACAGCAGCTCCTCATTCCCCATGCCCATTCCACACCCACCCCCAGCCTCTAGCAACTGCTATTGACTCTCTGCTTCTATGAGTTTTACTATTTTCGATACCTCACATAAGTGGAATTATGCAGTATTTGTCTCTCTGTGTCTGACTCTATTAATAGTCTATTCTCACACTGCTATAGAGAAATACTTGAGCCTGGGTAATTTATCAAGAAAAGAGGTTTAATTGGCTCATAGTTCCAAGGCTGTATGCCATGGTGTTGGCATCTGCTCATCTTCTGGGGAGGCCTCAAGAAGCTTCCAATCTGGCAGAAGGCAAAAGAGAAGAAGGTATCTCACATGGCAACAGCAGGAGGAAGAGAGAGAGTGAGAAGGGAGGTGCTATACACTTTTTTGTTTGTTTGTTTTTGAGATGGAGTTTCACTCTTGTTGCCCAGGCTGAAGTGCAATGACACAATCTCGGCTCACTGTAACCTCCGCCTCCCAGGTTCAAGCGATTCTCCTACCTCAGCCTCCCAAGTAGCTGGGATTACAAGCATGCGCCACCACGCCTGGCTAATTTTTTGTATTTTTAGTACAGAAGGGGTTTCTCCATGTTGGTCAGGCTGGTCTCAAACTGCCAGCCTCAGATGATCTGTCTGCCTCGACCTCCCCAAGTGCTGGGATTACAGTCGTAAGCTACCGTGCCCGGCCAGTGCTACACACTTTTAAACAACCAGATCTTACCAGAACTCACTCACTATCACAGCAAGGGGATGGTGCAAAACCATTCATGAGAAATCCACCCCCATGATCCAATCACCTCCCACCAGACCCCATCTCCAACACTGGGGATTACAATTCGACATGAGATTTGGGTGGGGACACAGATCCATAATAAGTCCACATCACTGACTTATTTCACTCAGGCATGTCCTCAGGTTTTATTCATGTCATATATGAAAGCACTTCCATCTTCTTTAAGGCTCATTTATATTCCATTGTAGGTAGAGACTACATTTTCTTTATTCATTCATCTGTCAGTGGACACTTAGGCTGTTTCCACATCTTGGCTATTGTGAATAATGCTGAATGAATATGGGAGTGCAAATATTTCTTCAAGATGCTGATTTCAAATATTTTGTATCAATACCCAAAAGTGGGATTGCTGGATCATATGGTGGTTCTATTTTTAATTTTTTGAAGAACGTCTATGCTGTTTTTCATAGTGGCTGCACCATTTCACATCCCCACCAACAGCAGAAAGGGTTCCAGTTTCTCCAAAACCTTGCCAACACTCGTTATGTTTTCTTTTGTTTTTTTATAATTGTCATCCTAAAAAGTCTGAGGTAATATGTCATTGTTTATACTATTTATTTTATTTATTTTTGTTTGTTTGCTTTTTGTTTTTGAGAGAGAGTCTCAAAACAGAGTCTCTGTTGCCCAGGCTGGAGTACAGTGGCACAATCATGGCTCACTGCAGCCTCAATCTCCCTGGCTCAAGTGATCCTCTCACCTCAGTCTCCTGAGTAGCTAGAACTATAGGTGCACGCCACCACACCCAGCTAAGTGTTTTTACTTTTTGTAGAGGTCTTACTATGTTGCCCAGCTGGTCTCAAACTCCTGGGCTCGAGCAATCATCCCACCTCTGCCTCCCAAAGTGCTGGGATTATGGTTGCAAGTGACCATGCCCGGCCTCAATGTGGTTTTAATTTGCATTCCGCTGATCATTACCAACGCCATTTTTAACCACAGCAGTGAATTCCAGTGATGAGCCATTTAGCTACCTGTGTATAACATTCGTGTGTTTCCACTTCCAGCCTGCCACCACCTGCCCTAGAGTCATAGTCTGAGGATGCAGTTAGCTGGCCTTGTCTTTCCTCCTCTAACCCAGGGTTCCCTTATCTCCACATTACTGACAGCTGGAGCCCAGTAACTGTGCATCATGGGAACTTCCCTGTGCTTAGAGGATGTTCAGCAGCAGCCCCAGCCTCTACCCACAGACACAGTAGCACACTCATCCACTGTGACAATCAAAAATGCCTCCAGACATCTACCCACAGACACAGTAGCACACTCATCCACTGTGACAATCAAAAATGTCTCCAGACATCTACCCACAGACACAGTAGCACACTCATCCACTGTGACAATCAAAAATGTCTCCAGACATTGCTGCATGTTTCCTTGGGGAAGAATTGCCTTAGGTTGAAAACCACTATTCTAGTCCTTGCTACATATTAGACTAACCTGAGGAGCTCGAACGCCCAGACCCCATCCCAGACCAATGGTGTCAGAATTTCTGTGCATGAATCCTAGGCTCCAGCATTGTGGACATGGCTGGGGATGCTAGAGTGCAGCCAGAGCTGAGACTCCCCCACCATCCTAAAGCAGTAAGCCCAACACTGCTACAGCGTGTCCTCAAACCCTTCTCAAATATTTTCTAACTGGGCCCTCCACATAGCAACATGAGGAACTACCACACAGAAACAATATTCGCTCTTATGTCAAGTGCGTCTTGTAGAGTTTGCAATTTAATGAGGTCATGAGAATGTGAGGGAAATAAGGTACTTTTTATATGTGAGTACATATGGAAAATTACCTAGAAAGGAGATCTAAAAGGAATAAAAGAAAATAAGTTCTGATCTGCAAAAGAAGGGTGAGGAAAATTAATGCACAGATTAGAACCTGGGAAGAGCTTTGAGGTGAATATGCATATGCCCAAGTCCTCTTAGACGCCAGAGGGGACTCGGACACCTGTAGTCTTTTTTTTTAAGTTCCTGGTATATTTTTAAACGTAATGGGTTACAAAAATTGCAGTATATCTTTAGCATTTTTTTTTTTGAGATGGTGTCCCACTCTGTTGCCCAGGCTGGAGTGCAGTGGCGCAATCTCGGCTTACTCCAACTCAAGCGATTCTCATGCCTCTGCCTCCCAAGTAGCTGAGATTACAGGTGCCCGCCACCATGCCCAGTGAATTTTTGTATTTTAGGTAGAGACAGGGTTTCACCATGTTGGCCAGTCTGGTCTCAAACTCCTGACCGCAAATGATCCACCTGCCTCAGCCTCCCAAAGTGCTGAGATTACAGGCATAAGCCACCGTGCCCAGTCTAGCATTTATTTTATTTTTTAATAACATCTGTATTATAATGTGCATACCATAAAATTCAACATTTCAAAATATACAATTCAACGATTTTTAGTATATTCACAGAGTTGTGCAACCATCACTATTATCTAATTTCACAACATTTTTATCAACCCCAAAAATAACCCAATATCCAATTGCAGTCACTCCCTATTCCCTGAAGCCTCCTGCTGTGGGCAACCACTAATCTACTTTCTGTCTATAGATCTGCCTATTCTAGACATTCCACGTAAATGGAACCACGCAGTAGCTCACCATTTGTGTCTAGATACTGAGAAAACATCTTTAAAAAAAATAACAAAGCAAAACAAAAGGGAAAGCGAAGTTTTCCTCCCAAGAAGCAATGAACCATAGTGTCCAAGAGTTGGACTTCCACATCAGACAAAATGCAGAACAAATGTTAATTCCCCTAGCTACCTTCTAGCTACTTGATTTTGGGCAGACACCACTGATCGATGACCCCAGCCTTCTGCACACAATTCTCCCCTGCCTGGCTCTCACCACAGAGACTGGAAAGGCCAAATGGACATTGTCCAGCCCTCCAGTTTGGGCAAGGAGCAATGACGGGAAGTCTCAGATGGTCGCTAGGAAAGGTATTTCTTTCTGTGATTAGAAACAAATGCACTTGAAGAAAACATCCTGCCACTTGTCCCCAACCCCTTGCTTCCTTTGAAAAATGTGTGCAGGCAGTAAGCTTGGGTACATGGTTGCCAGACAGTGACCACAAGGCAAAGGCCAAGAGGATCGCAGAGATTCCAGCCCAGATTCTGATACTGATGAGCCACTGAACCAGTTCTAGTAACTACCTTTCCATGGACTGGTACACATGAAAGATAAGCCCTGGTATGTCTAAGCTACTATTCTTGGGTTTTGTTACTTGAAGCATAAAGTATCCCTAACAAGAATGAAGTTATTTAATTTCTGTGCACTAGTTCAGTTTTGGTGGCTATAGCTCCCTCACCTATGAATCAAGAATCTCTTACCATCTGCTAAACATAGAGCATATTTTGCTTTTGGGGACTGTTTCTTTCCTTTGGGCACAAGCTCGTGGGAATCATATTTATTCTCCCTTAGGCAAGATGTGGGCCTGTTAGCCATCCTACACCAACCAGAAACCCCCCCTTCAAATTTGGATATTAAAGTAAAAAGTTATTGGAGTTCATTCCTTCAGTAGGCTATTCCTACATTCATCCATGCATTAATTCATTCATCTATTCACTCATTCCAAATATATATTTATCGAGCACTTAATATATGCCAGTGTGAGGACATGAAATCGAAAAAAAAGCAAAGAAATTCAAGGAACTTTTATCCTAGGCAAGGGAGTCAAACAATAAACACATCAGAGTCTTATACAACATCAGCTGGTGATGAGGGTTATTAAAAAATTAAGTAGGGTAAAGTGAACACATTTCAACAGGAATGAAGAAGTGGGGCTTCTGTCTTAGAGGATGGTCAGAGAAGCCTCTCTAAGGAAACTATATTTGAGCAAAGAAGCTGTGGCAAGAGTGTTCTAGACAGAGGGAAGAGCGAGTGCAAAGGCCCTGAGGCAGTAGCATGCTGAGTGTATTTGAGGACCATCAGGGAGCAAGTCACTGTGGCTGGGGCAGAAGGATGGCAGGGAAAGACAGTTAATGAGAAAGATGGAGATGTGACAGGAGCCAGATCAAGTCAGATCAAGTCATTTACTCAGAGATGAGAAACTCTTGGAGGAAGCAGCAACACCTGGAGTAGGCTTTGACACAATCCCTCTGGCTGCTGAGTGGAGTGGAGACTGTCTATGGGAAGGAGGAGGAAGGAAGACCAGTGAGGAGGCAATGGTGATATTTTAGCCAAGAAACAATGCTGCCTAGAACCAGGGTTATAACTGTGGGGGTTATATCCAGATTCTGGATATATTTAGAAGGTGGAGCTGACCAAATTTATGGAAGGACTGGATGAGGAGTGTGAGGGAAACAGAAGAGTCAATGATGATTCCAACACATCGTCCTGAGGAACTGGGTGCATGCTGGTGCATGCAGGCTGCTGGGTACTTGTAGCAGCCTCCTTACTTTCCTCCCCATCTGTGTACTGAATGGAGAGGATGCCAACACAGAGGAGGCAGAGCCACAGTTGGAAGGGGCTGCTGGATCCCTGAGTGACAGCATGGAACCGAGCTCCCTGGGTGGAACCGAGCAGGAGCTGTGCTGAGATGTGAGGTGTGCCTCACAGATGCATTTGTTGTGTGCACAGGCACGGACAGCATCCTACAGAGATCACGAAGCCTCAAAAATGTCCTCACCGGGGCCACAATGAGACCAACAGTGGACCTCAGGAAGGGCCGAGGTGGAGAACCACAGGAAGGAGTGGGTTTCTGGTGGTCACAGTGACAACAGAAATCAAGACGTGGCCATTCCTGTGCTGTTGCTTTACAGGACTCTGGGGCTGCCTCTCAGAAAGTTTAACCCCTCAGCCTTCTCCTGATTCAAAATTCCCAATATCCTTCCAGTGCTTTCTCTTTGGCTTAACTTAACCAGAGTTAATTTCTGTAATTTGCAACCAAATTATTAATAATTAATAAAAATGGGCTAAACTGGCTTTTATGTGTGAGCACGGGATTCTAAATACCATTCTAAGCGTGGGGGAAAAACATGTATTCTGAGAATCAACTAGCAAATTCACAAATGAACTTTTGGACGCCACCCATTTCTCCGTTGGAGGCTGATGACTCCTTGCATGGCGTCGCTCCTCAGAGAGACAGCTTCTGCCAGTACAAGGTGGGGAAGTGTCAAATACGATTAAAACTTGATTGCTAATTCAAATGCTATTGTGCTTGATATGCTTGTCATGTAAAAGTGCACAATGTAGCTTAATAAAATTGATAGAACTCCCTTTGAAGATATTTTTGTCACAGAGGCACTCAATAAAACTGTTTCCATTAGGCTTTTCTGCCTCTTCCATATTTTGTTAGTGACACATTTTCATGAACTAGTCCAGGGCCCAGCAAGGCACGTTTTGCAAAGAATGTTTGGGAAAGAGGATGAGTGTTTAGACTTTCCTTTTTATTTTGCTGTAATTAGTCAGACCTCTACCAGCTGCCTAATGATGCAGTTCACGCAGGTCACTAGGAGACCAAAGCAAAGCCATTTTGCATTAGAGTCATGTGTGATCAAATAAATAACCAACAAAGGTTATTGTAACTAACTCAAAACCAGCTAATTATAAATACCAAGTCCAAAAGTTAATCTGTTCAAGAAAATGTTTCTTTTCTTCCTGCCTAAGTCCAACAAGTGTGTACAGCATGGGATCCAGGAGAAGTGCAGATTCACATTCACTAACAAGATGGTAGAGTCTGATTCCCTGCCTTTGGAAACAGCAGCATGGAACAGAAGTGGGAATGTGATTTCTCAGTAGTCATACAGACGAGCCCTGGCATGATGCTGGCCTGAGTTCAAAGCTGGCTGATCCTGGGCAAATTATATACCCCTGGAGATCAAATCTCACGTCTGCAAAATAGGGCAATACTACAACTACTACTACCTCAACTACTACTACTACTATTTAATAATAGTAGTACTGCTAATGAATCCCAATACTCATTTGATTGTAATTGACAGAAAATCCAATTCAAACTGATTTTGAAAAGAAAAAGGAGATTAACTAACTCAAATATTTGAAAGTATTGAAGAGCCAGGCGCGGTGGCTCACACCTGTAATCCCAGCACTTTGGGAGGCCGAGACGGGCAGATCACGAGGTCACAAGATTGAGACCACCCTGGCTAACACGGTGAAACCCTGACTCTACTAAAAATACAAAAAATTAGGGACTGTAAACTAGTTCAACCATTGTGGAAAACAGTGTGGCGATTTCTCAAGGATCTAGAACTAGAAATAACATTTGACTCAGCCATCCCATTACTGGGAATATAACCAAAGGATTATAAGTCATGCTGCTATAAAGACACATGCACACGTATGTTTATTGCGGCA
>NW_012116477.1:394378-413239 GCF_000951035.1 Colobus angolensis palliatus
GTGGTGGCGGGCGCCTGTAGTCCCAGCTACTCAGGAGGCTGAGGCAGGAGAATGGCGTGAACCCAGGAGGCGGAGCTTGCAGTGAGCCGAGATCGCACCACCGCACTCCAGCCTGGGCAACAGAGCGAGACTCTGTCTCAAAGAAAAAAAGTATTGAAGAAAGAGCTGGCTGCTAGCACAGCCCGATTTGGGAGCTCCAAACTCCCACCAGTACTTCAAATCTCTTAGCTCAGCCCTCACCACATCAGCTTCACCCTCAGGCTGACCAGCTCCCTCCGGTGGCCAGCTGCTCTTGGCTTCCCTGTTTTCTAATGAGAAATAGAACTCCCCTCCCCAGCCATTCAAACTTAGGCCCCAATTGTATCATGTCCCCATCCCTAAATGCTCCCCATTCAGTGGTGCTCTGATTGTCCATGTGCTCATGCCTGGTGGAGCCATGGATGATGTCAGGGCTACTCAAACCACAGGGATGGATCACAAGGAAGAGAAAGTTCCCCAGAGGGAAATGATGTCAGTTACCTGGACAAGGGAGGCTGCACACGGGGCGGAAAAAATGTCCACCACCAATACCTGCTTCATTAGAACTGATGGAAGTTTCCGTAAGACAATATTGGCCTCACACTTGGGTCAGGCAATAACTCTTTTGATATTGGGGTTAAAAGGTTTAGGAACTAGATAGAGGCAGTGGGTGCACAATGTTATGAACATACTAAATGTCACTCAGCTGTTCTTTTTAAGACGGTTAATTTTACACTCTGTGAATTTCACCTCCATATTTTAAAAAGAATGCTTTTCATCGCAAATAACAGAAAACTCTAAGCCAGGGATTTAAAACGTAGAGAATGTATTTGTCTTATGCAACAGGAAGTCTGGAAGTTGACAGGCCAGGGCTGGTCCATGAGGCCACCTAGGATCCTGACCTTCCTTCTTTCTGCTCCAACCCCCTCAGTATGAGGCATGGATCCCCCTGGTCACAAGATGGCTGCGTCTCCTCCAGGCCTCACATCTAGATTCCAGATGTGAAGGATGAGAAAGGCCAAGGGACAGTGGAGGTAGGGAGATAAGGAAGGGACTGAATATGTACCAGGAAAGCAGAAGTTTTCATAGAAAGCCCAGCTTCAACCTTACCGATTAGAATTGCACCAGATGGCCACCCCTGGTTGCAAGAGAGATGGGGGAAGGGCATGCTTGTTATCTGGACACACTGCATGCTTGAAAAAAGTTGGAGTTCCACTAGTAAGGAAGAAGAGAGATATTGGATGAACAGCAACCATTGTCTACTATGTGCCTGGGACAAGGTAGGATTTCAATAAAGGGCAGTGGAAGTAGAAGTAGCAGATTTTGATACTTAAAGTCTGAAAACAAAAGATACAATCCTCCTGGTTATTACCTCCGAAAGCTCACTGATTTTTCAGGTGTGGGTTTAAATCAATTTATTTTTAGTCTGAAATGCAAGCTGATTGAGCAGGGGGAAATGAAAAGGTAAGTGAAAAAGACCAGTAATCCTCTTCTGCCAATCATTTGCCTTCTTTTCTTCTTTTTTTTTTTTTAATTTTATTTTCTTTTGAATGTAGCTGAACTGCATCTGAAACAGCCCCCTATCATAGCAAAATCTGGGAGGCAGGTTTACCAGATCCCAAATGTACTGTCTTCAGGCACCCCCAAATAACAATTGTTTGTAAATGCCTTTGTTTTTCAATCCTGATACCTACCTGTAACTCACATGTTGACATAGCAAATGAACCTACTGAGTATGACTTCTCACTCAAGGAACAATGAAACCATGAGAAGTCGTTTTAATAAAGAGAATTTGTAAAGGGGATCTGAGTGAAGGCATAGGAGGAACTTGGTTTATATCCAGACATTGAAAGGACATCAAAGAATGCATGAAAAAGAATCCCAGTAATTATTTTCATCATGGAACCTGTATCTACTGATTTTCAGTGTTCAGCTGATTGTAAAAAATACCAGCTGCATAACAAAATGCCACTTACATAGAGTATGAATTACATACAGCATGAACAGAAACTTAGTTTTCTAAAGGAAACATATTTCTGGGTTTTTTTCTCATGAAAGATATTATTGTTTATTTTTAAAAGTCATTTGACTTTTAAAGAAACATTGAAAATCCCTCTCATAGTCCCAGCCCATGGGGGAAGCCTACTTCTCACACATCCATCTCAGGCTTATTTTTATATCTTTTTATGCAAACATCCATACATGTCTTCAAACAAAAATGGAATCACATGATAATGCTAAGGGCAGGAACACTTATTCTCTATTCCTCATGTTTCCCTATGGAGGGACCACGATCATGGTAAGACTCCTGTCCCTACCCCACAAAGGAGTGAGTTAATTGATTGATGGGTGTATTAGTCCATTTCTACACGGCTATAAAGAACTAACTGAAAGTGGGTAATTTATGAAGAAAAGAGGTTTAATTGACTCCCAGTTCTACATCCTTAACAGGAAGCATGGCAAGGAAGCCTCAGGAAACTTATAATCATGGGGGAAGGCAAAGAGGAAGCAAGCACATCTTTACATGGTGGAGCAGGAGAGAGAGACTGAAGGGGGAAGTGCCACACATTTTTAAACCATCAGATTTCATGAGAACACAGTCATTATCATGAGAACAGCAAAGGGGAAATCAGCCCCCATGATCCAACAGGGCTGGATCCATGGGACCTCCCACCAGGCCCCTCCTCTGACACGTGGGGATTGCAATTTGACATGAGATTTGAGTGGGGACGTAGAGTCAAACCATATCAATGGGTGATAGCCATTTGTCCACATGTCTCAACTAGGTAAGCTAACACACTAAAAGGCTATTCGCAATTTGCTCCCTTTCTTCTCTGCCCCAGAGCCAATCAATTTTTGAGGCAACAATCTTCCACAAGCATGACTTTTGCCTGGGTGGGCTATAATGAGCCCATGTGGATACACTCCTAAGCTACATCCTCCAATAAAACTTTGATCCGTAATGAAGATGTTTTTATCACCATCTCTCTTTTGCAGTTCTCTCTCAATTGATTCAAAACTTAGACAAGAAAGAAGAATATTACTTCATTAGGCCCCACTCAAGCCCCAACATACACACATCCGTTATTAACAGGATTTCATATGACAATATTTTGTGGACATATTTCCAGTGATAAAGATTAGCTTACCTATTGGCAGGGCGAAATACCTGTATTAGTCTGTCTTCATGCTACTGATAAAGACATACCCAAGACTAGGCAATTTATAAAGAAAAAGAGGTTTACTAGACTCACAGTTCCACATGGCTCGGGAGCCCTTACAATCATGGCAGAAGGCGAAAGGCACATCTTCCATGGTGGCAGACAAGAGAGAATGAAATCAAAGTGAAAGGGGAAACCTGTTGTAAAACCATCAGATCTCATAAGACTTATCCACTACCACAGGAACAGTATGGGGGAACTGCCCCCATGATTCAATTATCTCCCAGCGGGTCCCTTCCACAACACATAGGAATCATGGGAGCTACAATCAAAGATGGGATTTGGGTGGGGACACAGCCAAAACATATCAATACCTAACTACATTGTGCATTAATACATACATCCTGCATGGTATAAGAATTTATTTGGTCAATCCCTTACTGATAGGCAGTTGAGTGCTTTCAGTTTTTCACTGAAATAAACAACAGTGCAATGAGAATCTTGGCACATACATCTTAATGCACTTATCCAATTATTTCCCTAGGTTAATTCCTACAAGTGTAATTGCTGGATCAAAGCACATAGACAAGAAGTATTTGTGGCACTTATTGCAGAAAGTTTGCATTGATGGAACCTCGAGTGTCCACTTTCTCACATTCTCACCAGAATTGAGAATTTTCTTTTTAACGTTTTCCACCTCTCTGAAGTAAAATTAATACCTGATTTTATTTGCAATTTCATTTTTACTGAGGCTGCATACTTTTTCATATACTTAATTTATTTTTCTACAAATTGCCTTAGGATATTAAATTTTGTTACCCTAGCCAATGCCCATAGAGGCATTTGTTCAGTGTCAACTTATATCAAAAATGCTTCTCCCAGCGTCTTCTCTTACCACTCTGCTCATATACCCATCCTAAAGTCAAGAATCAGAGTTGTAAGCAACAGAAACCACCTCTGGCTACTTTGAGTGGAAATGGAATTTAATAAAGGATATTTTGTGATCAGACAATCTCCATGAGAAACAGAGAACCAGCTCAGCCAGGAAACACATCCAAAAGCTCCTGAAGAACTACCTCATGAAACACCACGGAACCCCTCTAGACTCAGACCCAGGAGCTTGCACCATCTGTGTCACTGTGTGGCTCTGAACACCATCATGAAAGCCCCTGGAGCTGCTGGCTCCAGAACCTGGGTGGAGCTCCCATAGCACTCCCCAGCGTGGGTCCCACATGGTACCTACTTCAGCTCACCAGAAAGAAGCTCAGGGTCTGGGGTGCGGTGTCTGGCTGTAGCTGCACCCTAGCTGCAAGAGAGGCTGGGAAGGTGAGCCTCTGCCTGCTACAGTGGATGACAAAGACATCTGGGACATTTTCTAAGCCTAAGAAAAATACACACACACACACAGTGGTTTGAACAACCAAAAGAAATAGCAAATGTACAATTCTTGAGGACCAGATCCATGTCTATGACACCTTTAGATGTTCAGAAGCTTCCATCTGTTCTATCTAAGTCAGGAAATCTGGAGTTCCTCCTCATCTACCCCCAATACATCAATTATCTCCCTTTTATACAAGCTGATTCCTCTCTCTAAAATGGTCTCTCTTCTGACTGTCAAAAATGTTGGTCCAAACTACACTCCATTAAAAATTAAACTTATATTGTAGAATCTGAAGTTTCAAACGGTATCCAGTGAGAAAAAAATCAACTTGTTTTCTGCTTCTTGCTACATTTCGAAGGAGACATTTGATTCATTCTTATGTGGAGGATGACTTTCCCCAGGATGGAAGACAAAGATTCTCAAACAGACATGGTCCCTGTCCTCCTGGTACCTACAACACTAAAAAGGAAAGAAAAAAAAAAGTTTGGAGCAGAAGCCCCAGAAGGATGTTTCTAAAGACCATGAGGGAGTCTGAAACCTGAAATCATGCCAAGGCCTCTCTGCTTCTCTTCCGCTTGGGGTGTCTACCTGATGTTGCCACAACCAGCTGAAACGTATAACATTAAAAATAAAGATTAGTTTTTTTGTAACTTAAAAAAAAGTGCTTAATGAATGAACAGGAACTTCTTCCTTAATCCAGAATTCTTCCAGCCATTCCTTTCCATTTTTTTCTGCACTGCAACGAGGGAGGCCTGTGATGAAAAATCACCTAATGGTGTTGATTGATAACTTGACAAGTGTAGACAGATATGAACATGTTTTGATATAGGCATTCAATTTGCTTGACTTTCTCTTTGCTGCACTGGATGGTGCCTCCCAGAAATGGTGATTGGGCATCTGTGTGTCTCAAAGACCAAACTATCCCTGCCCTTGAGAAAGAGGATCTACTTTTATAACATTAGCAATCAGAGCTCCATCTGAACGGGCAATCAGGCAATCGTCCCCACTCAAATCTCATGTCAAATTGCAATCCCCACGTGTCAGAGGAGGGGCCTGGTGGGAGGTCCCATGGATCCAGCCCTGTTGGATCATGGGGGCTGATTTCCCTTTCCAGAGAGCTCTGGAGGGTGGTGGGGAGGGCTTCTGCACCCATTCTTGTCAGCAGGACGGGACCCCCAGGGGGTATTTCCAAAGCTGGGATGTGTGGGCCCTGTGTATTATAAAAATTTTATTTTTATAACCTTTTTAATATTATAAAATATGCATTGGAAAAGAAATATACCACAAGCAGAGTAGTGGTTGCCTTGGTGAGGTTAAATTAACAGGATTTTTACATTGCTTTTACTTCTTTAATCTTCTCCTATACCACCACCCCCCTCTCTCCCTTCATCATCACTAGTGGAGGATCTGCCCAGCTTTCAAGACCCATCTGCTGTCTCTCCTTCCTTCCTCCCATTTATTTGTTTTCTCTCTCTTATTCTCCTCTCTCTCATTCTTTTATCTCTCCCATTCATTTTCAAATCAATACCTCTCTTCCCCCTCCTCTTTTATTTACTTTATCTCTCTCCCATCTATCCTCATTTCTCCTACTCAGCTTAGCAACTCACAAGACCTCTGGCCAGCCCCACTGTCTCTGGCTTGCATGGCCTGGGATTAGATTTAATTGTGTATTCATCTCATCTCTGCTGGTGCTGCTGCCCTCTTTGTGGGCACAGACTCTATTTAACTCATTTTTAATTTCAAGCCCTGACTAACAAACATAGCAGCTTACACAGGTTAGGTACTCAACAAATGTTCACAGATTTGAATTCTCATGTTGTCTTTAACCAAGGAAGGTTTACCTTATCAGAATAATGGTCTCCAATGCCACTTCTAAGAAATTGAACCTGCTTGAACCTAGCGATATCCTTGAAACTGGGGCTTGAGGTTTTCCATGAAATCCACACGTGGCACCGCAGAAGCTGTCCCACCTCCTCACAGGCGTCAGGTGGGTCCTCATGAAAACTTCCATGACTGTCTCCCAGGTCAGAACTTTAATAAATTATTCCTGGTGTTAAGAAATGAGAAAGCTGGGTGCGGTGGCTCACGCCTGTAATCCTAGAACTTTGGGAAGCTGAGGTGGGCGGATCATCTGAGGTTGGGAGTTCGAGACCAGCCTGACCAACATGGAGAAACCCCATCTCTACTAGAAATACGAAATTAGCTGGGCATGGTGGCATGTGCCTGTAATCCCAGCTACTCGGGAGGCTGAGACAGGAGAATCGCTTGAACCCGGGAGGCAGAGGTTGCAGTGAGCCGAGACTGTGCCATGGCACTCCAGTCTGGGCAACAAGAATGAAGCTTCATCTCAAAAGAAAAAAAAAAAATAAAGAAATGAGAAAACATGGTTCTGAGGATAGAAATGCTGACCAAAAATGTAAACCCATCCTGTGATCGAGAGACTCTGCTAGAGATTCTACAGACACACCCACAGGTGTGTAAACAAGGATGTCTCTTGCAAAGCTGTTAAAAATATTCAACAAGTGGGCCTGGCACAGTGGCTCACTCCTGTAATCCCAGCACTTTGGGAGGTCAAGATGGGTGGATCGCTTGAGCTCAGGAGTTCAAGAACAGCCTGGGCAACATGGTGAATCCCTGTCTCTACAAAAAATATAAAAATTAGACAGGTGTGGTGGCACACACCTGTAGTCCCAGCTACATGGGAGGCTGAGGCAGGAGAATCATTTGCTTCCTGGAGGTGGAGGCTGCAGTGACCTGAGATCGTGGCACTGCACTCCAGCCTGGGCAACAGAGTAAGACTCTGTCTCAAAAAAACAAAACACGAAACAAAACAAATATATATATATATATATGTGTGTGTGTGTTTGTGTGTGTGTGTATAGATAGATAGATAGATAGACAGATAGACAGAGAAAGAGAGACAGAATAAGTGGCTCCACCTTCAATCCCTGGCTAAATAAATGAAAGAACATCCATATAGACTACAGACTATTCTTCAACAGTTATAAAGAATAAGCTAGACCTACAGGTAGTGAAATGAAGAGACAGCCAAGACACATTGTTCACTAAGAAAAGCAATATATCAATACATAGACTATGATTCCATCAGAAAAAAATAATGAAAACTAAAGGTTTCCTTTTCAGCTACACATGTGCACAGGAAATGTCTGAAGATCCACATTTAAATCTGAACAGTGACTATTCTGGGGAAGGAAGAGGATTTGCAGGAAAGAATGAAGAGGAACTATCATTTTTGACTCTATGTTAAGAATCATATTATGAAATGCTTATGGTTTGAATTTTTATAAAAACATGTTTCTGTAACATATGTGTAATTATAAAAATTAAAAAAGAATGGTAACTTCAGGACAAAGTTAGAGAATTCCCAAACATGTTAATGAAGTCTTTTGTACAACAACATGAAAATAAATGTATATCGATAAAATGCAGACATGTATTAAGTTTAAATAACTTATACATGTCTGCATTACATCAATATCATATTGAGCTACAGCCTTAACCTAAAACCATTTAAGAAAAATGTAAAGCAGTGAAATAACGTAAATTGAGAAAATCCTGTTGATTATTTTTTCTGAAAATTAGAGGGAAAGTCATAATTTACTTTTAAAGGTAGTGTAGCCCAGTGTGGTTTTAAGAATACTAGTATCCGCCAGGCACAGTGGCTCACGACTGTAATCCCAGCACTTTGGGAGGCCGAGGCAGGCAGATCACCTGAGGTCAAGAGTTCAAGACCAGCCTGGTCCAATACTCCATCTCTACTAAAAAATACAAAAATTAGTCGGGCGTGGTAGCAGGCATCTGTAATCCCAGCTACTGAGGAGGCTGAGGCAGGAGAATTCCTTGAACCCCTTGGAAGTTGCAGGGAGCCAAGATCATGCCATTGCACTCCAGCCTGGGGAACAAGAGTGAAACTCCACCTCAAAAAAAAAAAAATTAGCATCTCATACAACATAGTCTGTGAAATCAGAGGGAAAAGAGAAAGGCAATGAGTCTAGAAGAACTAGAATCAAAGAAATGTAGGCCATGACTATTATGGAGACAATATGAGCTTAAGAGGCTGAAATCCTGAAAAACAAACTGAAAGACTCTCCTGTAAATTGTTTTCGATAACAAAAGTCACCTGGAAAAACTGACAGGATCACCCATCCAGAGCCACACTCCCTCTCTTTGTCTTTTCACATAATATCTAAACAGACAATATTAATATTTACAATAAATTTTCTTCATGCAGTAAAATAAAAAGAGAAACAATAGTCAAAAGACCTCTGGGATTACGATAATTTAAATTTATATCTTTTGCTTCTATTGTACCATAATACCACTGGGACTGTATACGTATTGAAAGATTCAGGGTCATGTATACTTCTTAAAGTGAAATTTCACACATATAAGCTGAAAATACAACAATGTCTGGGAGGAAATTTCATAACATGCTCAACAAGAATCATATCAGAATTCATCGTCTTACAGCCTTTTTTATTTTTATAAAAAGAATGTTAAATACACAACTAAATAGCGCCCTCTAGTGGAATATACTGTTTATGCAAAATACTCAGAATTTGACCTATTTCCAGGAAATACTGCATCTCACATTAGATATGGATAAAACAGACTATGCTTGGAATGCATTGCTTTAAATCACAACATTCTTTGTTAAGGCCATTATATTTTTAAGTGTTTTTTCTTTTCAGCTATTAAATGCGATTTTGGTCGGTCTTTAAAATATCGTTTTCTTCTCAAATCATATCAAAACTGGAACCACAATCACTTTTCTTATTAAAATACCATCCTTTGTTTAGAAATCCTTGAATGCTAGCATGACCCCAAATGATTGTAAGATGGGGACACATTTACCCCCTCTTAAATACTTCTTAAATATTTATCTTTTTTGGGCTTTGGCAAAAATCTGCTGATGTCATCTCATGGCCTGATGCAGATGACAGAAACAACCAAATCAAAATCCCTCTTTAGGCAGAACTGAGAGACTCTGAGAAAGCCTGCTGCAGCGTATCTCAGAAAAGTACCAAGGACTGGCAATCCTTACATAACCATTCATCATAGTTGGTCTCTGTTTAGTACATGAAATAACATACCACATGAGTGAAGGTCAGAAAAAGATTTTCATTTTTTATTTTCTTTTATTTTTTTGAAATGGAGTCTCACTCTGTCACCCAGGCTGGAATGAGCGGTGGCACAATCTCGGCCCACTACAACCTCCATCTCCCAGTTTCAAGTCTCAGACTCCAGAGCAGCTGAGATTACAGGTGTGCGCCACCATGCCTGGCTAATTTTTGTATTTTTAGTAGAGACGGGGTTTCACCATGTTGACCAGGCTAGTCTCAAACTCCTGACCTCAAATGATCCACTCACCTCGGCCTCCCAAAGTGCTGGGATTACAGGCGTGAGCCACCGCGCCTGACATGGAAAAGACTTTTAAACCTAGCATGTGGAGAAGGTTCAACATATGATCAGAAAAGTCAACAACAGGAAGCGTCACAAAACAAGGTTCTCAAACAAACACAGAAACATTGAATTTTTTGAACAAGGAGAACATTTAGAATTATCCAATATCTCACCATAATTTTCATCATACTAACATCCCATGTGTCCAGTTACTGACTTAATGTTTGTCTTTAACCAGCTTGACTTTAAATAAAGGAGGGCTAAGATCATATTTCATATATAGACACTAGCCATAAAAATAAATAAAATGTTTTAAAACTGTATTATTACATGCCAGATACTATAATTGGGATTGAAGACTGCTTTCTTCTGTTAAAAGAGGAAGATTAAAAGAGAAGAGAGGAGTTTGGGTCAAAGGAGCACCTGATGGAGACTTTCTCGTCAATATATCTGGATGAGAGATGAGAACACTTCCTCCTTGTGATTCCCTGCTATTTAAAGCGAGTGTCCATGTGGCACCAAAATCATCTCCCGTATTGGCAGGTCTCTGTCTCACACTTTAGGAAGCATTAATCAAACTCCCACTTCTCATATGATTCATGGAAAAAATATAACTCAAGAAGGGAAAGTGCTTGCCCACAGTCCCTATAACAGACATGGTGCCTGGTTCACAGCTCCTAAAAGGCCTTTCCATTTTACTAGGCTGGTGCAAAAGTAATGGCAAATGCCGCAATTACTTTTGCACCAACCTAATAGTATTCACTAGGGTAGTTCCCTCTACCAGCGTCCCTCTCTTTGCTGAAGGAGTTTCCCTGGTGGCAGGAACCCACTCTGCTCATGCACTCAGGGCAAGCCAAAAGTATGGGAGAATTAACATCCCCAGGAACATCTCTCAACCAATGACTAACAGGACTACGGTGTGAATAACCCAGCTCCCTCTCCCCCTTGGTGGGAGAGGTGGGAGGGGCGTGCATGCTTTCCACATCCACTTGGGATTAAACTCGTTACCCACAGTGGTAACCTGCTTAATAGTGCACGCTTTCTTGGCTCACTACTAGTCTAACATCCCTACTTCTTTATGGGTGTTTCCTGGGATTACCACCCAATAAACTAATTGTACTCAAATTTGTGTCTCCTCTACCTCTGAGGAATCCCAAATTAAAACAAGTAGCAAATTAGCAGTACAGTTTTTGTTTTGTTTTGTTTTGTTTTTTTCTTCAGAGATAAGACCTAGCTCTGTTGCCTAGGCTGGAATGAAGTGACCATTATAGCTCACTGCAGCCTCAAACTCCTGGATTCAAGCAATCCTCCTACCTCAGCCTCTCCAGTCACTGAGACTACAGGCGCACATCACAACACCCCCGGGTGATTTTACTTTTTGTAGAGATGAGGTCTCACTATGTTACCCCAGCTGGTCTCAAACGCCTGTCCTCACGCAATCCTCCCCACTGGGCCTCCCAAAGTGCTGGGATTGCAGGTGTGAGCTGGCCATGAGTCAGTTCTTAAACCCAGCTTTTCTACCTCCAAGTCTAGGATTATTTTTATTTTTCCTCTCTTTGCCATGGTGTTTGGACTGACCAAGCCATCTCTAAAAAGATGGTGGCTTAAAATTATGATTATGCCAGCTATAGGGTGACCAACCATTCTGGTCTGCCCAGGACTATGGGTTCCCAGGGAGTGGGACTTTTAGTGCCAATACCAGGAAAGTCCTGAGGAAACTGGGAACAGTGTCAATCACCCTAACCAGCTACTTCTTTTCCCACCCGGTAGAGGACCCCACAGTTTCCAGTTCAGAGACCCTGGACCTCCCATATTTAACCAAGAGGCTCAATCCATAAAACATCACTTCAACAGTTAAGCATTTGGGTTTCACCCGAAGTGTGGTACTCAGAATTCAGGTAGCAGACACAACGGTTCTGCTCTCTGCTAGTGATGTGTTTGTTTTAGCTTGTATTAGGAAAAAATTTTGCACAGCAAATCTTTGATTTTGTAGACATTCTTGTGAAATAAGATGCCAAGATTGGAATTAAGCTTGATTTTTTTAGTTAATTTAATGAAAAACAAAGAAAACAATAGTACACATTTATATATCGATGGCAAAAAAAATCTTTGACTCTGAAAACTTGGAGAAAACTTGACTACAGAAAATACTAAAATCCTTTCTAACTTGTTACATAAATTAAATTTGATTACTTAATCTGATAAACAGATATCCAATTGACTATGTCTTTAAGTAACCATTCCTCTTAACCTACTGAAGACAAAAATTACCATTTGTCAGCCAGCATGGTGTTGTGTCTGTAATTCTAGCTACTCAGAAGGCTGAGGCAGAAAGGTCGCTTAAGGCTAGGAGTTCAAGTCTAGTCTGGGCTGTAGCAGGCTACAGCAAGGTGTAGCAAGATCGTATCACTTTAAAAAATTACTATTTGTCAAGATTACAGACAAATGAATCCAGTGGTCTTTACCAGGTGGCACGTAACAAAAACACATTTTGACTACTCTATTTAAGGGCCGTTGCTATATGAGGCTGGAAAATTAAATCACTGAATAACTGCTGGGTGCTCATCACTAGACTAAGCTTGTTTTTTTCAGAAAATATGTCCCAAGCACACAACCCTTGTGCCAAACACTCCACCTGGTCTTTTATCCAACCATGAGAACAGCAAACATAACCCCTGCCCTCGGGGAGTTTACAACCACGAAGGCAACAGACATTAACTGAGTGATTACATAAATCAATATGCAATTATTATAATTCAATAAAAAAATCTTTAGCATGCTATGTTCATTTATGTAGGAAAATGTACCTTTATTTTCTATAACTGATCTTAATCCTGCTCTTTGAACCCTGGGTCAATGCAGTGGGCAGATGGGATGGGTAGAAATAGAGATTTAAATTTGCCAATTAAGGCATCTCACTCTCTTCTTGTTTACATACAGTATCTTTTGGCTCAAAATAGAACTTTTCAAGTAGCTTTTTATCTCTTTTGGCTGAGTTTCTCCCCCACCTGCTTTCTAAGATTACTTTCCTCTCTGTAAAGAAGTTTGGTTCTTTCAAAAATTGCCAGGCACAGTGGTGCATGCCTATAATCCCAGCTACTCATGAGGCTGAGGCAGAGAGATCCCTTAAGCCCAGGAGTTCAAGACCAGCCTGGGAAACATAGTGATATCCCGTCCTGTTTTTTTAAAAACTCAATAACCTGTGAAGGGACCCTGGTGATCACATCCTATGGCCCTTCCTTTCTTGTTACTCGGGTTGCCCCAGCTCCTCTCTGCTCCCCATTTCTGCCCCAGCCTCATGGTCCTGGCCCTCTGCATGCCCATCACCTACAATCTCAGAAATAGAGGCCACACCTACATATGGCAGGATTACTAATTTAAACTCTACCACTCAGGTAACAAGTAGAGTTTCTTCGTTTTCTATAACTGGCATCTTCTCCCTCTAGAGCCTCCTCCCCTGTATGGTAACCATGAACCACGGGTGACTATTTCCATTTACATTGTAATCAATTAAAATTAAAGAAAATTATAAATTCAGTGTCTCATTTGGCTGAGCCACATTTCAAGTGCTCAGTAAAATTGACCCATGTGGCTAGTGGCTACCATATTGAACAGGGCAGATATAGACCATGATCATCCTCACAGAAAGTTCATCTGGACAGCACAGGTCTGGAGCCCAGAGGAAGTCAAAACAAACTTGCCCAATAAGGCATCTCAGTCTCTTCTGGTTTTAAGACACTCTGTACCCATTTCAAAGAATCTTTTGAGTAGACCTTTTTTAGGTTTCTCTTCACTCCTCTTCCAACAGAGGGTGCCTGCACTGAAGTCTCCCAGGAATTCACAAAAGTATTGTGACATCCAAGGGCTGGATGGCCACAACCCTAGAACTAGGGGAATTGAGGTCAGAGTTCCTCCAGATCCCCTGGAACAAGGAAGCCTCCAGATGACAACTATGTTATGCCCATTTTCTAAGTGAGAATAGTGTTGCCAAGAACTTAAACTATTTGTCCAATCATAAAGCCCAGAAGGAGTGGAGTCAGGATTCAAACCAGGTTTCCTCCTGTGAGACCTTAGCTCTCCCCATCCCATCCCATTGCCTCCTTACTGCTCCACAGGGCAATACATCTCCTTGCTCAAAGGCATGACCCAACGAAGTTTTGGTGGACCACTGCAAAAATCTTCACTGGGGAACCCACGGGGGTGGGTGGTTAGCATCCTGGTCAAACCCAACTAGAGCTGTTGTTCTGAGGGTTCTTCAACCAATTTTCTAGTGTTAAGGGACTTTAAGTGTATTAGAATTGCCTAAACAATGTCCAGGAATCTTTAATTCTATCTTGTCACTCCTGACATGGGAATTACATGTATCGAGTACATATTGCATGCCAAGCACTGTGCCAAGGATGTTCCAAGGTCATTCTCTTACATGATCCTCACAACGACTTTTGTTTTTGTTTTTTTTTTTAGGTAGTTACTGTCCTTATCCCCATTTATCAATGAGAAATAAAGCTCAGAGAGCTTCCGCCATTGACTAAGATGCAATGGTATTTAAGCCATGCTCTGCCACTAATGGAAATGGAAAAGGAATGAAAGAAAATAAAGAAATGAAAGAAAATCAAGATTATCTTTGCCCTCTGAAGCTGAGGTCGATACTGTGGGAACAAATCCTGACTCTGTCCCTTACTCACTGTGTACTTTTGAGCAACTTATTCAGTCCCTCTGAACAGTTTTCTATCTATAAAACAGGGATGGTGATACCGCCTCCCCACTCCAATCTGGTTAGTGAGAATCACATATGAGACCATATGCTATATCAGTTACAGTTCTTTGGTGGCAAGCAACAGAAATTGGTTTAGCCAGCAAAAGGGAAAAAAGGGATTCACTAGAAGGGTATCTGGAGGCTTCCACAATTTATGGGAAGGCTGTAAAGTGAGGCAGGAACAAGGATCGGGAATCAAGGAACTGACAGAGAATGTTCACCAGGGTCTGTGTCCGGTTATTTTTTGCGTGGTGATAAAGAAACACCTGAGACTGGTTAATTTATAAAGAAAAGAGGTTGAATTGGCTCATGGTTCTGCAGGTTGTACCAGCATGGCTCTGGCATCTGCTTCTGGTGAGGGCATTAGGCACTGTAAAATCATGGCAGAAGGCAAAGTAGGAGCAGGCACATCATGTGGCAAGAGCAAGAGACAGAGACGGGGGAAGTCCCAGACTTTTAAACAACCAGATCTCACATGAGCTGACTGAGCAAGGGCTCGGTGATCACCAAGAGGATGGCACTAAACCATTCATGAGAAATCCACCCCCATGATCCAATACCTCCCACCAGGCCCCACCTCCTCAATGGGAATCATATTTCAACATGAAATTTGGAGGGGACAAACATGCACAACGTAGCAGGGTCCACTGCTCTTGGGCCATTTTTCCATCTCTGAGTCAGTAGGCTCATGACCGGAAGTCCTGGGTGAAAGCTGACTTGCTCAGACTCTCACTTGCTCACTTTGAAATGCACTATAATATTAAGAAGAAGGTTCTGGAAGGGACTCCTTCGGCCGTATAGTGGAAAGACAGAACACTTTGACTATGCCTATGAGAAAAAGATAATTTCTGAATAAGAAATCAGGATACTGTTAGAATTGGGATAGTGGAATTGGAATGCAGCATGCAGTGGGGGAGACAAATGTTGACTACACGATTAAAGGTCATGCGAATGTAAAGTAGTGGTAATATGTTCATACAAAGCAACTTTTTGCAGTGTGCCTTGTCTTGTCTTTACCAGAATTCAAACAGTGAGAAATAGCATAGCAGGGGATTAAGGTAGCAATCTGCAATCAAGCTGCCTAGGTTGAAATACCAGTCAGCTACTTACTAGCTGGGTTGCCTTAGCACACACTTAACCGCTTCTCAGTTTTCACAGCTGTGAAATAGCGAGGATGATGATAATAGCAGTTCATACCTCCCAGGGCACCATGAGGATTAAATGAGCTAATTTACATGAAGCACTCAGAACACTGCAAGGCACATAGAAAGTACCAGGGCCCCCCTCAGATGCAGGAAGTAGGAGTCCTGCTCTAGGCCCCAGGTTTAAGTGGCCTAAGTCCCCTCCCTGGGAGGACAGGGTTTGCAGTAGTGACTGGTGGGATGCTCAAAGCCTACCTCATGGACCCCCTTTGCCCCCAGGGTTTCCCCTCCAGGTTGCTTTCCAGCCCACTATCCCAGAGGAGCCCTGCATCTCATGCATGGGTCATCTAGGAGGTCACAATTCCAGGAGACCAGCAGATAGCTCCCTGCCAACTGGCACAGTATTTCTTTGATGTGATTGCACAAGATTGACAAGTAGAATAGGGCGAACACACCAATTTTGATGATTCTCACTCAAGCGGGGCACAAGACAACATCAGATTTCTGGACTATTATCAAACTAAACACTGGGGGCCCGTGCCAGGCTCTCACCCACCCATACGCCCCTCACCATGCTACCTCTGGTCTACAGCGTCTTAGGATAGTGGGGGGTGGCAGCTGACATCCTATACATTGTGTCTCCTAATGCAGTCACCCCACAGCGTCTACTAGCTTCATACCACACACTAGGCAATCCTCTTGGGTGCCCATACCTATCTCTTGAAGGGCTTTTTCAAGACCATTCATCCCCACACCAATGGGCCTTTCCAGTTGGTGAGCTCACCTACCACTGATTGACATGGTGATGTTGACATGCTTTCCCTCTTAAGCCTTGCATGAATGAGGACACTCTTCTCGGACGCTCTTCTCATGCACTCCTAATTCCTCATTGGTAGTGGTATGTGGAAGGCAGAGGTGAGGTCAACATACTAAGAGTTCTGGCAGTTACCACCTAAAGATTTCAGAAGAAGATATACTCAGAAGATATGCTTTTCTACATTTATGCTCTAAAGTTCCAAACGGTACATTTAACAAGACCAGAAAACAAATTACCATTCATATCTCCCTGCAGATGCTGAGTGAGATTTCCATTTGTGGCCACCATCGTGGACACACAGTCATGACCTTTGAGGGAGTCATCAGAAGCCAGGGTTCATGGCCAGTCCAATGAATGGGGCAGCAGCAGAACTGATGATGTAAATGGCATTGGGGATTGCAAAGGCAAGAAGGCCTACATTGTCTCAATGCAAACAGGTTCCAAAGAGCATGGCATTATGAATAAAAACAGTGTGGCTTCCATGCTGGCTACACAGTGAAACCCCATCTCTACTAAAAATACCAAAAAATAGCCGGGCTGGTGGCGGGCGCCTGTAGTCCCAGCTACTCAGGAGGCTGAGGCAGGAGAATGGAGTGAACCCAGGAGGCGGAGCTTGCAGTGAGCTGAGGTCGTGTCACTGCACTCCAGCCTGGGCAACAGAGCAAGACTCCGTCTCAAAAAAAAAAAAAGAAAAAAAAACTGTGTGGCTCCCTCTTTCTCCTGGTGGTGGAAGACATGAAATTAGCCTGAATCAGCACATTAGATAATGAAGAATGGAAGCAATGGCTACTGGACCTTAACAGGAGACAATGGAGCCTGGACACTAGAATCTTCCCATGTGCCAGTTGGACAATAAACAAATGTGTGACTACCTCTTCTCTTCTCCTTTGATGACTACCACACCTCATACAAGCCCATGAGTTTTCGATTTTTTTAGTCTGGGCATGGTGGCTCATACCTGTAACCCCAGCACTTTGGGAGGCCGAGGTGGGCAGATCACTTGAGGTCAGGTGTTCAAGACCAGCCTGGCCAACATAGAGAAACCCCACCTCTAATAAAATTAGCCAGGCGTGGTTGTGGGTTCCTATAATCCCAGCCACTCAGGAGGCTGAGACAGGAGAATCACTTGAACCCAGGAGGTGGAGGTTGCAGTGAGCAGAGATTGCGCACCATTGCACTCCAGCCTGAGTGACAGAGGGAGATTCTATCTCAAAAATATTTTTTAATGAAATTATTTATATAGACAAAAGTCCTTCAAAAAAAAGTGTTTATCCAGAACCCACACACCCCAGATGTGTCCTGATGAACACATATACATGTTTGCTAATTTCCCAAGAGGTTTAATATCAGGAATATGCACTTGGAAGAATGCCAGTTTAATGATATCAAAATTAGCATAGTGATTCCGCAATCCCACTTCTGGGTATAATTCAAAGGAAAAGAAATCAGTCTATCAAAGAGACATCTGCACTCCCATGTTCACTGCAGCACTGTTCACAATAGCTGAGATGTGAAATCAACCTACGTGTCCATTACCAGGTGAATGAAAAAGAAGATGTGGTACATCAATTTGCAATTGTAAAGACATGGAACCAACCTAAGTACCCACCAACCAAGGAGCAGGATGAAGAAAGTGTGGCACATATACACAAAGGAATACTATTCAGCCTTGAATTAAAAGGAAATCCTGTCATTTCCAACAACATGGATGAACCTAAAAAACACTGTGTTAAATGAAATAAGGAAAGCACAAAAAGAGAAAAATGGCATGATCCCACTTTCATGTAGAATCTGAAAACGTTGAACTGAGAAGCAGAGAGGAGAATGGTAAGTATCAGAGGCTACTGAGTAAGAGGATTAGGGAGCTATAGGTCAATGAATAAAAAATTTCTGGCCAGGTGCGGTGGCTCACACCTGTAATCCCAGCACTTTGGGAGGCTGAGGCGGGAGGATCACAATGTCAGGAGATTGAGCTAACCTGGCTAACATGGTGAAACCCTGTCTCTACTAAAAATACAAAAAAAGTACTGGGCATGGTGGCAGGAGCCTGTAGTCCCAGCTACTTGGGAGGCTGAGGCAGGAGAATGGCGTGAACCCAGGAGGCGGAGCTTGCAGTGAGCCAAGATCAAATCCTGTCTCTACTAAAAATACAAAAATTAACT
>NW_012116477.1:413289-423980 GCF_000951035.1 Colobus angolensis palliatus
GCTACTTGGGAGGCTGAGGCAGGAGAATGGCGTGAACCCAGGAGGCGGAGCTTGCAGTGAGCCAAGATCACACCACTGCACTGCAGCTTGGGTGACAGAGCGAGACTCTGTCTTAAAAAAAAAAATTCAGCCTGGGTAGCATGCAGAAATCCCATCTCTACAAAAAATGCAAAAATTACCTGGGCATGGTGGTGTGTGCATGTAGTCCCAGCTACTGGGGAGGCTGACGTGGAAGGATCGCTTTAACTCATGAAGTAGAGGCTGCA
The DNA here is from genome assembly GCF_000951035.1 of Colobus angolensis palliatus. Taxonomy (NCBI): domain Eukaryota; kingdom Metazoa; phylum Chordata; class Mammalia; order Primates; family Cercopithecidae; genus Colobus; species Colobus angolensis. The sequence goes on from NW_012116477.1 coordinate 413,556, forward strand.
GTGAGCCGTGATCATGCCACTGCACTCTAACCTGGGCAACAGAGCAAGACCCAGTCTCAAAAAAAAAAAAAAATTCAATTGGAAAGGAGGAATACATTCAAGAGAGCTATTGTACAACATGGTTAGTATAATTACAATGTATATTGTGTTATTGAACACTGCCAAAAGAGTAGATACGTGTTATCACCACAAAAAAAGGGTATGTGAAGTTAGGCATACGTTAATTAGCCATTCCAGGATGTATACATATTTCAAAACAATATGTGGTACATGACAAATAAATACAACTTTTATTTGCCAATTAAAAAAATTTTTAAAACACCCCCAAAATTTGCAGAGTGACTTTCTAAAAGACATCTTCATTTTCTTGATTCATAATTGCACCTTCTCCTTTCACACGCCCTGCTAAACATCAATGATTCCCAAACACAGTTGATTATCAAAAGTGTTTGGAACATTTTTGGGATTGGGTTTGGTTTTACTGAATGAAGCTTACTGGCTGTACCCCAAACCTGCGAAGCCATGTTCTCCTGGGGGCGGACCCTGGAATCTAGGTTGTTAAGAGGTCCCCAGGAAGCTCTAGTGATGAGCTGGGTTAGGGCAGCTGTGCTCTACACATTTATGAAAAGAACATTAAGGCCCTAAAGGGCTTTTTCAACTCTTGGTTTCTAGAATGACGGCGGTTAAATATATTTAATTGCAAGCCTAGGCTTTAAGTTTCCATTTACACTAAATCTAAAATCTTCCCGAAGTATCAACCATATACAGTCATCCCTGCGTATCCACGGGGAATTGGTTCAAGAAACTCCCCAAAAAATCCACAAATGCTCAAGTCCCTTATGTGAAATGGCACAGTATTTGCATATAACCTATGCACATCCTCCTGTAATTGTAAATCATCTCTAGATTACCTGTAATATCTAATACAATGTAAATACTAAGTAAATAGTTGTTACATTGAATTTTTTAAATATGTATTTTTATTGTTGTATATTTTCTTGTTTTTTTTCCCCTAATATTTTCAAACCAAAGTTGGTTGACTCCCCGGATACAGAACTCATAAATACAGAGAGCCAACTGTACAGCAAATCAATCGATCAATAAGTGTATTTGAGCATGACTAAATCTATGGTATTCGTGACTCACGCATGAAATTACTGATGACATAAAAACATAATAAAACAATTACACCTCTTTAAGGTACAAATAGCAAATCACGTGGCTAGGATAAATGTTAAGACATGATCATTTAGTTGAGAAAGGAGATGTTCCTGTTTAAGTTCAAAACATAATTAATTGTGGCCTGAAGTTCCAAGGACATAAATTTTACCATCAGCTTCTATAAAATGTTACTATTGAAACCTAGGTCATTATGCAAAACATATAGGTAGTTCCTCAAGAGGAAATACTTCCAACATTAATATAAATAACAAAGTTTTAAAGTTTCAAAAGTGTATCCAAGAATTCAAAAGCTGTGTATACATAATACTTGACTTTAAGAAAAAAAAAAATTAGGCTGGGCATGGTGGCTCAAGCCTGTAATCCCAGCACTTTGGGAGGTCGAGACAGGTGGATCACAAGGTCAGGAGATTGAGACCATCCTGGCTAACACGGTGAAACCCCGTCTCTACTAAAAAATACAAAAAACTAGCCGGGCGAGGTGGTGGGCGCCTGTAGTCCCAGCTACTCGGGAGGCTGAGGCAGGAGAATGGCGTGAATCTGGGAGGCAGAGCTTGCAGTGAGCTGAGATCCAGCCACTGCACTCCAGCCTGGGCGATAGAGCAAGACTCTGTCTCAAAAAAAAAAAAAGAAAAAAAACTTCATTCCAGGGGGAAGAAAAAAGTCTTCTCTTCAGCATATATATAAAGGATAAAGGTTAAGAAATATTAGTAGATTATTTATACATGTTGGTTTCCATTTTCTATCATAAAATTTAAAAAGTCAAGACAAATTAAAAATTGTCACACTTCATATGAATTATATATTGAAATATGCCTGAAAGAAAAGATTTTAAAGTAAGCACACAATAAAATTAATACAGCAGGCCTCCTATTTCTGTGAATTTGTTGAAGCAGGAAGGGAAGATAAGAGGGAGAAGAAGAAAAAGAGGAGGAAGAGGAGAAGGGAGGGAGGAAGAGGAAGCTGCCAAATTTATAATGCTGAAAGAACAACTTTACAAGCTCCAAAGTTCACATTTGGTTATGTTGTAAACATCAAAACCAAACTGTAGTAAGTCACCTCATGGAGTTTTTTTGTCAATGATTGACTGTCAATCTTTGAACAGTCCCTTAAAAGACCAATCAAATTTCAAAATGATTCATCATGGCATGAGGCAAACCTGTAAGGTGGTTAGCCTTTTAAATTACATGGTATGTTACTATTGATGCAAGCATAGCCATTGTATGTCTCTAAATTTTGCCTATAGGCTAGAAAATAATAGGCAGCAAAAGCTTTTAAGAAATACACATTTGTACAAGTTCCATTTTCTTTTCTCATTATCTATTGATACTGTATCTCCTGCTCTAATACAGGGGTGGTTTTGATGACACAAATTACACCAAAACTCACTATCTTCCCCCAATCTTACATATCGAATCCCAGAATAAAAAGTACCTCTCAATGAGTTTTAAAGCTTCTTTCTCCCTTTTGTTAATTTTCTTAAAAAACAATAGGCCCCAACAAGAGAAAAACACATTCTCTCCATTCCATAGTTATTTGCAAATACTGTGTTAGTGAAAAAAGCCAGATAGTGCTGTTTTTTAAGTCCAGATCAATAAACATCACCCAGTGTAAAAACCACACCACCTTATCCATAATGCTTGGACTCAAGGAGCTAGCAAAAGATTTGTAGAGTAAAATCTCCACAAAGGATATTACTCTGAGTGAGATTTGGTATATATGTGTCAATAAATTTTTTGTCAACCGGCCTTTAGGATTACTCTTCTGTCTGAATTTTGGTTTTGTTTTCTCTCTGTTCCTCCCCCATGGGGTTGAACCTAGAAATAGCATCACTCTTGAGCTCGTTAGTTTGACAAACTGGCCTAAGTGTGCAGAGGCAATGGGTACCTCCAACACAGAAGCATTTATGAGTCTCCGGGGGATTCTGAGAAACACCAGAAAGTGTTGAGGTACTGAATCACAGCCAACTATTCTGAATCTTTAATTTTTTTTCTATGAGGATGTCAGCATTAAAATATAGAACATGCTTTTCCCACTTGGCTTCCATTATTTGTAAAGCATTCAAGAGTTTCTAGGCTAGAATTACCTCCATCCCCAGGCAGGAGGGCAGGCAAAAACTCCAAGGAGCCTTAACAGTTCCTCTGCTGGTCTTCTTTTACATTTTCGACCCAACAACATAATAAAAATGACTAAATACTAAAACTGAGTGCTGTGCTTCTAAATCCATCATATTTTTTATCATATTTATCCATGCAGTGTTCTCACCTTTGGTGCTTCAGATAATGCATGTTGAAATAAATTTCAAAAGATAACTAGTTAGTTTTCAGATATGACACACCTATCATCCAAATAACCAGGCAATTATGACATAGCAAACCTTATGGATAAATGATTTGTTTTAAAGGTGGTTTAGGTTACACTTAAAAATTAAAGTTCACATCAAAGGCAGGAAAAACAAGAAACTGTTTGTAAATAAGAATTTGAAACTGAAATTTGGGCAGGGGCAGTATTTTTGCTTGGCTGATTTTGGTTTTTAATTACATACGTTTAGTATTTATGCAATAATACCTCAGACAACTACTGGGGAAAAAGAGGGATTGCAACTTTATTGTCTCAAATCTTTACTTTACCTGTCTTAGTTTATGGACTACATCAGCATTTTTAAATAAATCAGCCCAACAATTCCACTGCAGACAACTGTCCATCATTAGGGAATGGCTAATAAATTTTAATCAGAATCATAAAATCAGGATATAGAATACTTTGCAGTCATTTTTGAAAAATTGGTAAGGGCCAGTCTCCGTGGCTCACACCTGAAATCTCAGCACTTTGGGAGGCCAAGGAAGGAGGATTACTTGAGGCCAGGAGTTTGAGGCCAGCCTGGGCAACATAGTGAGACTCTATCTGTACAAAAAATAAAGAGAATTAGCCTGATGTGGTAGCACATGCCTATGCTACTAGCTACCCAGGAGGCTGAGGTGGGAGGATTGCTTGAGCTCAGGAGTTTGAAGTTTCAGTGAGCAATGCTCACACCACTGCACTCCAGCCTGGGCAACAGAGCAAGACTCTGTCTCTAAAAAAAAAAAGAAAGAAAAAAATCATAGACCTGCATATAATGAAGTGGAAGTTTATCCATGACATATTTTTTAAGAAAAAAATGTGTTAATCTTTGTGGGTACATATTAGTTGTACATATTTATGGATCACATGAGATTTTCTGATATCAGCATGCAATGTGATACCCATGACACACTGTTGAATGAAAAAGTATTCGGCATTTAGTATGTTAAGATGACAGGCAAAAATAAGTACTCACAGATATATCTGAGCATTGTTTGCATTCTTATAAAAAGAATATATTCATGTATTCACTATATTACTTATTTTTTAAGACAAGGTCTTATTCCGTTGCCCAGGCTGGTGTGGAACCCAGTGGAGGCTCACTGCAACCTTGACCTCCTGGGCTCAGGCGATCCTCCCATCTCAGCCTCCCGAGTAACTGCGACCACAGGTGTGCACCATGGTGGGCTAATTTTTGTATTATTTATAGCAGCAGTCCATAACCTTTTTGGTAGCAGGGCCTGGTTTCATGGAAGGCAATTTTTCCAAGGACAGGGCAGTGAGGGTGTGAGGGGTGGTGGAGAGGCTTTCAGGATGAAACTTCCACCTCCGATCATCAGGCATTAGATTCTCACAAGGAGTGCACAACCCAGATCCTTTCCATGCATAACTCACAATAGGGTTCATGCTCCTATGAGACCTATGAGATCTACTGCTGCCACTGACCTGACAGGAGGTGGAGCTCAGGCGAACTGCTCACTTGCCTGCTGCTCACCTCCTGCTGTGTGACCTGGGTTTTTAACAGGCCATGGACTGGGACCCCTGGCTTATGGAATATAAATATAATAAATATAAACATATGGACCAGGTCTGTTTTATTGAGACATAAGGACTATAGTTAATTATTAAGTATAGTTATACAATACAACATTATATTGTGTTATATTCAGGATTTTTGCTAATTCAAAAGATTTCAGCTGCTCTTGCCACACACAAAAAAAATAATGTGTAACTATGTGAGATAGTGGATATGGTAATTTACCTCACTATCGTAGCCATTTTACTATCTTTCTTTTTTTTTTTGAGACGGAGTCTTGCTTTGTGCCCAGGCTGGAGTGCAGTGGCCGGATCTCAGCTCACTGCAAGCTCCGCCTCCTGGGTTTACGCCATTCTCCTGCCTCAGCCTCCCCAGTAGCTGGGTTCACAGGCACCCGCCCGGCTAGTTTTTTGTATTTTTTAGTAGAGACGGGGTTTCACCATGTTAGCCAGGATGGTCTCGATCTCCTGACCTCATGATCCGCCCATCTCTGCCTCCCAAAGTGCTGGGATTACAGGCTTGAGTCACCGCGCCCGGCCGCCATTTTACTATCTATGCTATCCCACTCATAACATCATAATATATACCTTAAATATGTACAATAAAATTTATTTTTTTAAAAAAAGCAGGCCAGGCACAGTGGCTCACACCTGTAATCTCAGCACTTTGGGAGGCTGAGGTGGGCGGATCACGAGGTCAGGAGCTCAAGACCATCCTGGCCAACAAGGTGAAACCCTGTCTCTACTAAAAATACAAAAAATACAAAACTTAGCCGGGCATGGTGGTGTGTGCCTATAATCCCAGCTACCCGGGAGGCTGAGGCAGAATCACTTGAACCAAAGAGCTGGAGGTTACAGTGAGTCAAGATCGTGCCACTGCACTCCAGCCTGTAACAGAGTGAGACTCTGTCTAAAAAAAAAAAATGGAAGCAATAATGAGGACAAGGGAAATTGATCTTCCCTTACCACACTGAAGGACTAAACTCTGTGCATGAGGAAGATGTCCCTCTTACAGGGAGCAGAGGCAGGGTTAGGACTAGTCCATATAGTCTTTGAAACCAGAAAAACTGTCATTTCAAAGAAATACCTCAAAAGAGGTTGTATTAACCCATTTTCACACTGCTGATAAAGTCATACCCCCAACTGGGCAATTCACAAAAGAAAGAGGTTTCATAGAACTTACATTTCCACATGGCTGGGGAGCCTCATAATCATGGTGGAAGGCAAGGAGGAGCAAGTCACATCTTATGTAGATGGCAGCAGGCAAAAAGATTTTGCGCAGGGGAACTCCTCTTTCTAAAACCATCAGATCTCATTCACTATCACGAGAACAGCGCAGGAAAGACCCGCCCCATAATTCAATCACCTTCCACCAGGTTCCTCTCATGACATGTGGGAATTGTGGGAGTTACAATTCAAGATGAGATCTGGGTGGGGACACAGCCAAACCATATCAGAGGTCTTCATTCATTTCCAACTAAACCTTTCTATATAGATGAAAACTTTCATCATGAAAGTGTGGTATTCTGTAATATTAAGATATTTTCCTTGTTTGAGCAATTCCCCTTCTATGCATCAGCCCAACAGATGCCATTACATTCATACATGAATGTAAAGGTGGACATTCCAGAATGATTGCTGGTGCACAATCTATAACAGCAAAGCACTGGAGACAGGTAAATGCCCATCAGTAAGGGGCTGGCCACATCCTTGTGGTATGTTCTGACCATGAAATGCACAGCAGCTGGATGGGTGCGCTGGCTCACGTCTGTACTCCCAGAACTTTGGGAGGCCAAGGCGGGCAGATCACGAGGTTGGGAGTTTGAGACCAGCCTGGCCAATATGGCAAAACCCCGTCTCTACTAAAAATACAAAAAAAAATGAGCCAGGCATGGTGGCACGCACCTGAAATCCCAGCTACTCAGGAGGCTGAGACAGGAGAATTGTTTAAACCCAGGAGACGGAGGTTGCGGTGAGCCGAGATTGCACCACTGCACTCCAGCCTGGGTGACAGAGCGAGATTCTGTCTCAGATAAAAAAGAAAGAAAGAAAGAAATACACAGCAGCCAAAATTATAATAAATGAGAACCTGCTGCTGTACTTGCACAGTTCGCCTTGAGCACTCACCCTAATACCAAGTCCCACATTCCAGAAAAGAGAAATGAGGGTGGAAGAGAAAGAGGAAGGAGAGAGGTGGAAGAGAGAGATCAGCACTCAGAGGCAGCCTGGAAGACAGGGAAGTGGATTGCCCAGAACATTCCTGGAAACTGGAGGTTAGCTGGCCCCTGTAAATATAGGCAGGCTGTGTGCTAACAGGGGATTAGGGAGGGATCCTGAGAACATGCCTGGGTCTACAGGTTCGGCAAACAGTCACATTTAACAGCTCTAATAGTCTTGTGCCTCCTCGAACTTTGCTAAAATCACACTGAAAGTTGTACCCTGTAATTTCTTACTATACTACAACAGAGAAGAGCCTGCCAGAGCCTGCCAGAGCCCCCACCCAAACCCACTTATGTCCACAGTGCTTGTCAGTGAATCCACCGCCAATTAAAGAATGCTATGGAAATACTATATATGGAAATTTATGTATGTAAAAGTTATAAACAAAGCACAATTAAAAGAAAAAACTAGATACAGGCAGTCAGCTCATCTCTTCCTGCCATCTGAGATGATGGCAGAAGGACACCATCAAAAATGTTCAGCCAAAATGGGGAAGGATTCTCTGAGGATGCATATATAAGATAATATTTAAAGAATGAAAAGAAGCAGGTGCACTTTCTATTTTTAGCTAGATATATAGCCTGGCAAACTAAATTAGAAGATGGTGCAATCCTATTCACAACAAAAAGAAAACCTACTCAAAAGAACCCACAACTTCTTTATAAACAGAAAATTCTGATGATATTTCCATTGATATTTTCTAGTCATTGGCTTGTAATATGAGATAGAGTATGGAATTTCCCTAAAAGCCATTGGCCACCAAGTAACAAATTCTGCCAAAAAGGAAACTCCCAAAGAATACATTTCAGAAGAAAAGTAAACCTCTCTTTAGATGAGGTTGAGCTTCAGCTCTGACAATATACTTAATATTTTCTGCACACTTTCCCCAAATTAATAATTATACATATTAGAAAGGAAGCAGACAAATTACAATTCTGACATAATTAATTTGACATTTATTCATTGCTGTAAAAGTATTATTGTCGCATAGTCATACTTTAATGTGCACATGTCAATAAGACTGGCCAAAGATGGGGATTTTAAATAGTTTCCAAAAGGAACACAATTAATTTTGGTGATTGTTGCATAAACATTGCATTAAGTGTCAAAGTAACACATTGAAGGAATTCAAATGGCTTCATAAAATCGAAGCGAAGGAGAGTCATAATTACACATATCAGAGAATGATTAACTATTCTTTTAACAGAATTCCTTTGCTGAAGATTAATGAACATTGGTTTTTGCCAGAATGTTCCATAATGTACATCACTGCTGAGAAGGGAGATAAATATCATTCTATTTTAATAGTTATGTGTTTATTTTAATGTCTCTTAGAAATAAATATTTCTAGCATTTGAAGCCTGAGGTGCCACCAATATTATTGCTTATGATGAACTTTGTTTTAAAAAGAAATTCGTATAAATAAAACATCACTAAGTCATTGTAGAGCATTACACAGATCATAACAGGCAGTGTCAGTATACCACCATACCTCTTTGCATCTCTTTCCCGTTTTTCTGCACGTAGACTCCCAGTGTGCTTCTCTGCCCATCAGCCAAGTACCTGCGGCTTATTGCCCATCTTAAGCTGCTGAAGCCAGTTTTGCCTGGGATCAGGGAGAGCTAGAAATGCCTTAACCAGTGTCCTTATCTAGTGACTTATGTGTGCAAGAACATAAACCAGCACCGTCCAGTAGAAAGATTGTGCCATCCCAAGAGAATTGCTTGAACCCAGGAGTCAAGAGTTTGCAGTGAGCAAGATCATGCCACTGTATTCCAGCCTGGGTGACAAGAGCGAAACCCGGGCGGGGAGGGGCGGGGAGGGGAGTAGAGGGGAGGGGAGGGAGAAAGAAAGCAAGTAGCATCCACCAGTGTAATTGTAAATTTTCTAGCAGTTAGATTTTTAAGAAAAAAAAAAATAATAATAAAATAAACAGGTAAAATAAGTTGTATTATACATTTTATTAAACCATGATAGTCCAAATATTATTTCAACATGTAACCAATATTAAAAATTACTAGTGAGAAAGTTTACTTTTTTGTACTAAGTCTTCAAAATCTAGTGCACGTTTCATACTTACAACATACTGACTTTGGACTGGCCACATTTCAAGGGCTCAATGGCCACATGTGGCTAGGAGTTGCTATCTTGAACAGCACAATCCTAGACAGCTGCTATGGACTGAGTGAGCCCCCAGTAAATTTATACATTGAAGCCTTAATCCCCTTGTGATGGTATCTGATGGGTGAGGGGACTGGGAGGAAACTAGGTCATGATGGTAAAACCCTCATGAATGGGATTAGTGCCCCTATAAGAGGCATGATAAAGATGATCTCTCTCTCCACCATGTGAGAATAAAGGAAAATGGTCTTCACCAGTAACCAGTTGGGCCAGTGCCATGATCATGGATATTCCAGTCTCTAGAACTGTGACAAATAAATTTCTGTTACTTAAGCCCCCCAGTCGGTGGGATTTTTTTTTTTTAACAGCAACCTGAACTAAAACATCAGCTGAGTATGCCCTATACTGTCCACAGAGCTCCCAGGGGGATTCAACAAAAGTTACCCTCCATGGGATTTTGCCAGATACTTCATCCTTCCTTGGCTTCTTTCCCTGTCACAAATCCCCACTCCCCACTGGCTTCCCTGGGATTACGTCCTCCTAAACCACTTTCACACACAATCTTTGTCTTAGGCTTTGCTTCTAAGGAACTCAACCCAAAACACGGGTATAGAAAAGAAATGTGAAAGTAACAAGCAAGTAATTTTTAGGTAATAATTATTTCTGTAGTCATTTATCAATACCTGTGGATCCAAGATGGCCTTAAAAATTATCTGTGCCTGGTGCGGTGGTTCAGGTCTGTAATCCTGGTATTTGGTGAGGCTGAGGTGGATGGATTGCTTGAGCCCAGGAGTTTGAGGCCAGCCTGGGCAACACGGTGATACCCTGTATTTGCAAAAACTACAAAAATTAGCCAGGCATGGTGACATTTGCCTGTAGTCCCAGCTGCTCAGGAGGCTGAGGTGGGAGGATCAACTAAGCGTGGGAGATCAAGACCATAGGGAGCTGTGATTGCACTACTGCATTCCAGCCTGAGCAACAGAGTGAGATCCTGTCTCCAAAAACAAAAACAAAAAAAAAAATGACCCA
>NW_012116477.1:424854-458920 GCF_000951035.1 Colobus angolensis palliatus
ATTAATAATATTAATATTTATTATTATGGATATATATTATGGATGTTTATATTTAATATTAATGTGGACATGTAATACAAAATCCATATCCCTAATGTCCCTACTTCAATCATGAGCAAAATCATTTATCATCTTGGTAGATTTGCCCACCCCAAAATCACCCAAAGAGACTATGTAAGGTAACATCTGCTGGGTTTATAAAATCAGGGCCTGTTTATTAATATCTATAAGTCAAAAGTCTACTTTTAAATCAACATTCCAGAGACGAAGTGGGCAACGGGTAGGGGGGTGTATGAGGAGTCTCCCATGCTGTTCTCATGATAGTGGGTGAGTTCTCATGAAAGCTTATGGTTTATAAGTGTTCGCAAGTTCTTCCTTTGCTCACACTCTTTCCTGCTACTTTGTTAATGAGGTACTTGCTTCTCCTTCAGCTGTGATTGTAAGTTTCCTGAGGCCTCTGAAGCCATGTGTAACTATGAGTCAATTAAACCTCTTTCCTTTACAAACCACCCAGTTTCGGGTAGTATTTTTTTTTTTTTTTTTTTTGAGATGGAGTCTTGCTCTGTCACCCAGGCTGGAGTACAGTGGCGATTCACTGCAACCTCCACCTCCCGAGTTGAAGTGATTCTCCTGTCTCAGCCTCCCAAGTAGCTGGGATTACAAGCACATGCCACCACACTCAGCTAATTTTTTTGTATTTTTAATAGAGACGGGGCATGTTGGCCAGGCTGGTCTCCAAACTCCTGACCTCAGGTGATCCACCCACCTTGGCCTCCCAAAGTGCTGAGATTACAGGCATGAGCCACCGCACCCGGCCTTCAGGTAGTATTTTTAGAGCAGTGTGAGCACGGACTAATATAGTAAATTGGTACCAGGAGTGCAGCACTGCTATAGAGATACCCAAAAATGTGGAAGCGACTTTGGAACTGGGTAACAGGCAGAGGGTGGAACAGTTTGAAGGGCTCAGAAGAAGATAGAAAGATGTGAGAAAGTTTGTAATTTCCTAGAGTCTTGTTGAATGGTTTTGACCAAAATGCTGTTAGTGACATGGACGATGAAGTCCACACTGAGATGGTCTCAGATGGAGATGAGGAAGTTGTTGGGAACTGGAGTAAAGGTCACTCTTGCTATGCTTTAGCAAAGAGACTGGTGGCATTTTGCCCCTGCCCTGGAGATCTGTGGAACTTTGAACTTGAGAGAAATGATCTGAGATTGGAACTGATGTTTAAAATGGAAGCAAAGCATAAAAGTGTAGAAAAATTGCAGCCTGGTGATGCAATAGAAAAGAAAAACGCATTTTCTGGGGAGAAATTCAAGCTGGCTGCAGAAATTTGCAAAAATAACAAGGAGCCAAATATTACCCACCAATACAATGGAGAAAACACCTTCAAGGCATGTTAGAGGTCTTCATGGCAGACCCTCCCATCACAGGCCTAAGATCTAGGAGGAAAAAATGGTTTTGTGAGCCAGGCCCAGGGCCTTGCTGCTTTGAGCATTCTCGGAACTTGGTGCCCTGCATCCCAGCTGTGGCTAAAAGGGCCAATGTAGAGCTCAGGCCATTGCTTCAGAGGGTGCAAACCCCAAGACTTGGTGGCTTCCACATGGTATTGGACCTGTGAGTGCACAAAAGTCAAGAATTGAGGTTTGGGAACCTCTTAGATTTCAGAGGATTTATGGAAATGCCTGGATGTCCAGGCAGAAGTTTGCTACAGGGGTGGAGCCCTCATGGAGAACCTCCGCTAGAGTAATGAGGAAGGGAAATGTGAGGTTGGAGCCCTCACACAGAGTCCCCACTGGGGTACTGCCTAGTGGAGCTGTGAGAAGAGGGCCACTGTCCTACAGACCCCAGAATGGCAGATCCACTGACAGCTTGCACCATGCACCTGGAAAAGCCACAGATACTCAATGTCAGCCCATGAAAGCAGCTGGGAGGGGGACTGTACTCGGCAAAGCCACAGAGGCGGAGCTGCCCAAGACCATGGGAGCTTTAAGATGTAATGACTTCCCTGCTGGATTTCGGACTTGCATGCAGCCTGTAGCCCCTTTGTTTTGGCCCTTTGGAAAGGGAACATTTATCCAATGCCTGTACCCCCATTGCTCTTGCAAGTAACTAACTTCCTTTTGATTATGCAGGCTCCAAGGTGAAAGGAACTTGCCTTGTCTCAGACGAGACTTTGGACTTGGACTTTTGGTTTAACGCTGGAATGAGATAAGACTTTGCGAGACTGTTGGGAAAGCATGATTATGTTTTGAAATGTGAGAACATGAGATTTGGGAGGAGCCAGGGCAAAACAATATGGTTTGGCTGTGTCCCCACCCAAATCTCATCTTGAATTATAATCCCCATCATCCCCATACATCGAGGGAGGAAGCCAATGGGAGGTGATTGGATCATTGGAGTAGTTTCCCCCATGCTGTTCTTGTGATAGTGAGTGAGTTTTCACAAGACCTGATGGTTTTATAAGTGTTTGGCAAGTTCTTGCTTAGCTCACACTCTTTCCAGCCACCTTATGAAGAAAGTACTTGCTTCTCCTTCTGTCATGACTGGAAGTTTCCTGAGGCCTTCCCAGTCACGGAGAACTGTGAGTCAATCAAACCTCTTTCCTTTATAAATTACCCAGTCTCAGGTAGTAGTTTTATAGCAGAGTGAGAATGGAGTAATACAATACCCAAATGATAGAATCAGATCTAGTAAGCTCCCTGAGACCTGGAGAAGAATGTAAAGTTTCCAAAGCAAAAACCTTTGGCTACACACAAAAATCGTCTGGCCTAAACCGTCGCCCTCATTCTCACCAAATCATCTCCCACACGCTGTCCCAGAACCGTTTCACTGTGGCTGGTAAGGATCACCTTGGGTGTGCATTTAAAAGGCAGATTCCTTGGTCCCACTCTGACCTTCTCAATCAAAATTCAAGAGGAGGTCTGAGGCAGGAGAATTGCGTGACTGAGGCAGGAGAATCGCTTGAACCCAGGAGGTGGAGGTTGCAGTGAGCCGAGATCATGCCACTGCACTCCAGCCTGGATGACAGAGCAAAACTCCATGTCAAAAAAAAAAATGATAATCAAAAATAAAAGGAGCTGGCCAGGAGCCCTAATGTAGGTGGTTTGTGGGCTGCTCCGGACAGACTCAACAGCACATTGTGCCTCTCTAGTTCACAGTCTGGGGAAAGGTCTAGCCTATCGCCACTGGGTGGAGCTATATGTTTTTGCTGTGAAGATTAAATGAGTCAATGTATATAAAACCCTTATAACGGTGTGGGCCAGGTACGGTGGCTTATGCCTATAATTCCAGCACTTTGGGAGGCTGAGGAGGGCAGATCACCTGAGGTCAAGAGTTAGAGACCAGCATGGCCAACATGGTGAAACCCCGTCTCCACTAAAAATACAAAAATTAGCTGGGCATGGTGGCAGGTACCTGTAATCCCAGCTACTTGGGAGACTGAGGCAAGAGAATCACTTGAACCCAGGAGGCAGAGGTTGTAGTGAGCTGAGATCATGCCATTGCACTCCAGCCTGGGTGACAGGGTGAGACTCCATCTCAAAAAAATCAAAAATAAAAACAGTGGTGCAATTACTTCACTGTTGCATATCATCATCATTGTCATCATTGTTGTTGTTGTCATCATTGTTAATCTCCATCATCACTGTCATCCAATATAGATAACATTCTCATTTTATTGCCATTAAAAGAGTATGCATGTACACACAGTTGTAGAAACTAACAGGGTTTCCCATATGTCCTGGTTTGCCCAGGACTCAAGAGGTTTCCTGGACATGGAACTTTTCATTTTAAAACCAGATCCATTGGGCTGCCCTCCTAAGCTTTGTAGATTTAATTTTTGGCCTCAGAGCTAAGGATGTACTCCTGCATCAAGTCTGACATTATAGAGAAGGATAGAGTTGCCATTATGAGAGAGGGCTGGAGGCACAGCCCCTGGGCTTGAATTTTCATTCAAAGTTATTCAGACTCTCTAAAGTACATGAAACAATACCGAACACTCACTATGTCTTCACCTTGAGCCAGGTTCTCAAATAAACACTTCAATTATGTTATCTTTTTAATTGCCACTTTAAACTTGGAAGAGAGGTAGCATCATTTTCCCCCTTTTACAGTGGTTTGGAAAAGTTAGGCAACTTCCCTAAAGTTCCCCAGCAAGTCAGTGACAGGTCATGAAGAAGAGGTATTGAACACACTCTGAACTTTGAAGTCCAACTTGTCAGTTCCACATTCAAAGAAATTATTTCAGAGACTGACACTTAATAAAACCTCAGGATCAAACTCTAATAATTATCAGCTTCCATTTGTGTAAACATTTACCAGAGCTAGGTGAAACAATTCTGTGGGTTACTTTAGCACGGTCAACTTTAAAGTATACTTATAACCCAGAAATTTGTCTTTAATATACATGAAGAGCAAAAATAACCACATTTAAATTCACAGTCATTTTTTAATGATATCAGCAAGATGGCAGATTAGGAAGCCCTAAACTTTATTCCCTACAAGGTACTGACTCAAAAACAACATACGGTCAACGATACCTTTATGAGAACTCTAGAAACCAATTCAGATGTCACAGTACCCCAGACAAGCTCAAAGCCAAGAACAGCCACACTGAAACAGGTAAGAACAGCTATTTCATGTTACCTGTGATTACCCTTTCCCCAAGCTAGCATAGCTCCATACAACTGGGAGAAAAAGTCCAAATTCGGACTTCTCCCTTGGGAGGAACAAAAAGAGTGGAACATAATCCAACATTCTCGCGTTTGGAGGGGATGCCACAGGGACTGGTTTCTGTCTTGCCTGATTCAGAGTACTGATGGGAAATCAGCATACTTGGGTTCTCTGAGTGCCACTGAAAACAAAGGAGGGCTCAATGGCTTTTTGTAGCAATAGAGAACCTGCAGTATCACAGGCAGACACCAGACTGAGCAAGACAAGATATTGAAACAGAGACCCACAAACCTCTCTAATTGGTAAATTGCATTCACATGCCTAGAAAAGACACATCCCAGAAAAAGTCTGTGAGGCAGCTGGGTTAATTAGTCAAAGTCTTTTACTATACATGGCCAATTCATAAAGAGTGGGAGTGGTGGCTTTTTTTCAAGTGCACAAATCACAGAGAAAAATAACAAGGCACATGAAGAAACAAGGTAATGTGGTCTAATCAAAGAAACAAAATAAATATCTACAAACCAACTCAAAAAAAAATTGATCTGTGAATTACTCGATAATTTATTCAAAATAATTGTCTTAAAAAGGCTCAGTGCACAACAGGAGAACCCAGACAACTAAACGAAAACAAGAAAATGATACCTGAACAAAATAAGAATATCCACAAGAACAGAAAAAGCATTTTTAAAAAGAACCAAACAATTCTAGAGCTGCATAATATAATAACTGAATCTGAAAATTCACTAGAGGGGTCAACAGCAGACTTGACCAAGCAGACGAAAAGAACCAGCAAACTCAAAAAGCTCATTTTGAAATTATCAAGTCAGAAGAACAAAACGAAAAAGAATGAAGAAAAGCGAAGAAAGCCTAAGTAACTTACGAGACACCATTATGTGCACCAATATAGGTATTGCAGGAGTCTCAGAAGGATAATAGAAAGAGAAAGGGGCATTCATAGAGCTTATTTGAAAAAATAACAGCTAAAACTTTCCAAATCTGAGGAAGGAAATGGGTATCCAAATTCCAGAAGCTCAGAAGATTCCAACTAGGATGAACCCAAAGAGGCCTACTGAGATGTATTACAATGAAGACGTCAGAAGTTAGAGACAAGGAGAGACTCTTGAAAGAAGCAAGAGAAAAATAATTAGTCATGTACAAAGGAGCTTCTATAAGATTATCAATGGATTTCTCAGCAGAAACACTGCAGGCCAAGACAGAGTAGGGTAGTATTTCCAAAGTGCTGAAAGGAAAAAAACTGTCAATCAAGAATACTATATCCAGGGCCAGGAGCGGTGGCTCATGCCTGTAATCCCATCACTTTGGGAGGCCAAGGCGGATGGATCACTAGAGGTCAGGAGTTCAAGACCAGCCTGGCCAATATGGTGAAACCTCATCTCTACCAAAAATACAAAAATTAGCCGGGTGTGGTGGCACACTCCTGTAATCCCAGCTACTCAGGAAGGTGAGGTAGGAGAATCACTTAATCACTTGATCATGCAAGGCGGAGGCTGCCATGAGCCAAGGTCAGCCAATGCACTCCAGCCTGAGCAAGAGAGCCAGACTCTATCTCAAAAAAAAAAAAAGAATACTGTATCCAGGTAAACTCTTATTCAGAGGTGAGGGAGAAATTAAGATATTCCCAGATAAAAGCTGACAGAGTTCATCACCAGTAACCTGCCTTATAAGAATTGCTAAAGGGAATTTTTCAAGCTGAAATGAAAGAATGCTAGACAGCAACACAAAACCACATAAAAATATAAAACTCACTGGTAAAGGCAAATATATAGACAATTACAGAATCACGTAATCCTGTAATGGTGGCATGTGAGTCAGTTTTAATTCTGGTATAGAATTTAGAAGATAAAACCATTAAAAAAAAAAGGTAACTATAAAACTATGCTAATGGATACAAATTATAAAAAGATTTATTTGTGAAATTGAGAACATAAATTGAGGGGGGCATAAAGTAGAGTTTGTATATGCAATTAAAGTTAAGGCTGGAAGCAGTGGCTCACACCTGTAATCCCAACATTTTGGGAGGCTGAGGCGGATCACCTGAGGTTAGGAGTTCAAGACCAGCCTAGCCAACATGGTGAAACCCCGTCTCTACTAAAATTGCAAAAGGTAACCAGGCATGGTGGTGCATGCCTGTAATCCCAGCTACTCGGGAGGCTGAGGCAGCCGAATCATTTGAATCCTGGAGGTGGAAGCTAGTGAGCTGAGATCATGCCATTGCACTCCAGCCTGGGCAACAGAGTGAGACTCAGTCTCAAATTTAAAAAAAAAAAAAAAAAAATTTAATATATTTAAATGTGTGTGTGTTTTTTTTTTTATATTTAGAATACAGATAACATGATCTTTAGGTGTACAGTTCATGTGGAGAAAATGTGCCTAAGAGCAAAGCCCACAGAAAGGAAAGCAGAACTGGGAGAAAGCTAGAAGCAGAATGCATTGATGATCTGTTCCTTTTTCCCCAATACCACTAAACATCAGAAAACAGTCTTTTCTTAAGGTATAAACCCACTAGGTTAAAGGAAATGGGAGAAGCAAAAGCAATGAAATGGTGCAATCTGGCATGGGAAGAAATGTATGTTTCAATGGAAAACTACCCACTGACCGTAAGATACCCTCCACACAACGCCATTCTGATTCTACGGGACCTCTTACAACTCTGTAAGCTGTAGATCCATTAGCGATGCAAAATAATTCCTGTCTATAGACTTGCAAATGAATTCTGTCCAGTGAAGGGGCAATTCTCCTCCTATCTCCTGCTCCCACACCCATCCATGGAAAAACCAGTTTGTCTTCTATGGTAGATAGAATAACGCTCCTACCCCCTGCACATCATATCCACAGAAACCGTGAGTATGTTACCTAACGTAGCAAAAAGGACTTTGCAAATGTGAAGAAGTTAACGATCTTAAGATGGAGAAATCATCCTGGGTTATCTGGGTGGGTCCACTGTAGTCACAGGGGTCTCTAGAAGCTGGTGTGTCAGTCAGGGTTGATGTGACAATGGAAGCAGTGGTCAGAGAGATTTGCAGAGGCTATGCTGTTGGCTTTGAAGATGGAAGGGGCCACAAACCAGGGAATGCAGGCCGCCTCCAGAAGCTGGAAAAGGCAAGGAAATAGATTCTTCTCTCAAGCCTCCAGAAAGAAAGCAGTCTTTGGTTTTAAGATTTTTTTTTTTTTTTTACCACAAGAACTGTAAGCTAATAAGTCATATGGAAGGAAAACAAATCTTGATCTTGGCCAAAAGGCTGAGAAGCAATAGAAAATAAATCTTGGCACTCCAAAATCACTAATACAAGGGAAAAGTCAAGCTGGGAACTATGTCAGGCAAACCTGCCTCCCATTTTATTCAACAGGATAGTTACAAAGACAAAAAGCTATATACCTCCCTCACAATTTGCCCACAAGGAAATTCCTTGTGGACAAAGGACAGACAGAACTCAGTCATCCCTCTGAGGCTCACCAGAGACAAATGCATATATGATTACTTCCTCTAAGTTATTTTTGTGTAAAAATGCAGACTCAATGAGCCAGACTAAATTGTGTATTCAGTGGAAGGCTGATCAAGGACTCAAAATAATGCAGCCTTTTGTCTCTTTTCTACTTATTACCTGGAAGCCCCCACCTCTAGTTGACCCACCTAACCAGACTGAACCAATGTAATCTTACATATATCAATCGATGTTTCATGTCTCCCTAAAATGTACAAAAGCAAGCTGTACCCCAACTCTCTTGGGTGCATGACGTCAGGACCTCCTGAGGCTATGTCATGGGTGTGTCCTTAACCTTCAGAAAATAAACTTTCTAAATTGACTGAGACTTGTCTCAGATATTTGGGGTTCACAGCCACTTAGTATTTTAAGTCACTAAATTTAAAGCAACTTGTAAAAGCAGCAGTAGGAAACTGATACTCCTCTATTTGCAAATTCATTTCAAATTTCTGATCAGTGAATTTCAAATTTCTGATCTGCTCTTTGCGTTCTCCTTTGAGCTGGTTCTAACACCTCACCAGCTTCCCCATTCGTGAGTTCAATAAAATCTTTCATGTGTGTTCATTTTTTTCCTGAGAGTCACAATTTTGCCTTTTTTAAAAAAAAAATCTTTTAACACTAGAAAGTAGATGAACAGGCAATAAGCAGTAGCAGACTCAGGAAAACTGAATCCCAAGCTGGCAGTGGGAAAAGCCAAGAAAAACAAAAGAAGAAAAAGAAAGAACCCATGTATCCTGCAGGACCTTGAAACATTCAGGAATTAGTAGCACCAGACACCTCTGCAGGTTGGAGGCATAAGTGAGGCGAAAAATAGAGTGTTTGAAAATCAAAGAAAGAGTTAGATCCCAGGTTTCCTCCCCTATGCCACGGGCATCTGACTGTCTCTGTCCTGTTCAGATGACTGCACTTTATTCTTTTGAGAGGATAAAAGAGAGAGTCTCTGGACAGGGAGCTTCAGGTACAGGGACTAAGCAGGGGGTACAAGGGGAAGCTTATATACTGATTGCTGAAATCTCTGCAACCTTCCTTCCTTACCATGTCCCAAAAGCACTGGCAGGAGGGATTATATCCTCTAGGCAGGCGAGTGATCCAGTCTTCTCTGAGAAATGCACCCAACGTAGAAAAAGGAAAACTAAATACACTGATATTTTGGAGCAGGTAGGACACGGCCCACCCAGGTCACCCTACACTGATGCTTAGGCTTGACAAGCAACCCACCCCTACCCTGTGTTCTCAGAATTATCAATCAGCTCTTCAGTGCCTCTTTCTAAAATGAGATCAGACTCCTAGCACTTTGGGAGGCCGAGGCGGGCAGACCACCTGAGGTCAGGAGTTCAAGATCAGCCTGGCCAACACGGTGAAACCCCATCTCTACTAAAAAATACAAAAATTAGCCAGGAGTGGTGGTGTGCGCCTGTAATCTCATCTACTTGGGAGGCTGAGGCAGGAATCTCTCTGGAACCCAAGAGGCAGAAGTTGCAGTGAGCTGAGACGGCGCCACTGCACTCCAGCCTGGGCAACAGTGAGACTCCATCTCAAAAATAATAATAATAATAATAAATAAGATCAGATAGCCAAGGAGCACAAGATCTTTGAGCAGGCCTGAAAGACAAAGGCTAAAACAACCAAAGGAAAAAAGGCAGAAGCCACATGGGTGAAACCCAAACCGGACAGGAGGAAAAAGGTCCCTCCTTCAAAACATTAACATTGTCAGAGACATAAGAGAAAATACCACACTCACGAAATAAGATGCCAATTTGTTTTCATTCAAATCATAGAAAAGGTTCTGAGAAATTAAAAATATGACAGCAGAAATGAAAAATTAAATAGAAAGCTTGAAAAATTAAATTAAGGAAATATTCCAGAAAGCTGAGCAGAAAGACCAAGACACGCAAATTGGGGAGAAAAGATAAATTTAAAACTGAGAGGATTAGCGCAACAGTTCCTATTCCAAACACCAGGAGTTCCAGAGAGACAACAAAGAAAACCAGAAGGGCAGAAAAAATTTTAATAAATTGTCCCAGAACCCGCAAAGAACAGGGTTATTAGATGGTAGGCGTATCACAGGCAATACGTGGAAATAGACCCAACCGATAAATACTATCATTAAGTTTTAGATTACCAAGGAGCAAGGAAAGTAGCTAAAAGCTGGTGAAAAAAATGAACAGTTTCCATTAAGAAATGAAACAATCAGAATGGCATCAGAGTTATATCACCAGCAACATGAGAAACTCAAGGAAAACAGAGTAATACCTTCGGTTTTTTGTTTTTTTTTTTTTCTGAGATCAAGTTTCACTCAGTCACCCAGGCTGGAGTGTAATGGTGCAATCTTGGCTCACTGCAACCTCTTCCTTCCAGGCTCAAGCAATCCCTTCGCCTCAGCCTCCTGATACCTGGGATTAAAGGCATACCCCAGCACACTGGCTTTTTTTTTTTTTTTTTTTTTTTTTGTAGAAATGGGTTTCACTATGTTACCCAGGCTGGTCTTGAACTCCTGGGTTCAAGAGATCCTCCCGGCCCTATCTTCAAATTTCTGAGGGTCAATTACAGTCAGTTCTCATTACTTGTGAGTTCAATATTTGCAAATTTGCTTACCTGAAAGATTCTCCTGGGGCCTGAAAGCTTAAGGGAATGAGTAACTCCTCCCTTCTCAGGCCCACTCTCAAGGCGCAAGACCACTTACGTCAGTAGTGTGCGTCAGTCAGCAAGATAGCAGAAGCCGGAAGAGGGCTGGCCGGAAGACACGTACCCCCCTGAAGACCAAGAGAGAGGCGGTTCTGGTAAGCGTCACAGTTGCGTCAGACACTTCCTGTTTACAGGAGACTATAAAACCCCTGCCCAGTCCTTATTTGGCGCTGACACCGTTTTCGGCCTCAGCTTAGCTGCGTGCGGCGCTATTTATTAAAGCAGCGTGTTTGCTCCCCACCGCCTCGTGTTGTCTGTTGGCGCACTTTCGGGGTTCGAACCAATACAAGAGCCTTGGATTACCCACCACAATTAATTTACAGTCTGAAAATCAATGATCCCGGTGCTTTCATGGACATGCACAGAGCAAGAAAAAATTTTGACTTGCCCAGTGCCCACATTCCCAGCTGAGGTTGAAGCGGTCAGCACTCTGCTTTCTTGTTCCACGACCTTACTGCAAGCTAGGGTCCTCTTCACAGCTTATTTGGTGCTGTGCTGCATTTTTTTTTGCATTTTTGTGCCTTTTGTTGGTGAGTTCACTGTTTAAAACATCACCCAAGCTTAGAAAGGAAGTTCAGTCTAGTGTTCCTAAGTGCAAGAAGGTTGCAGTGTACCTTACAGAGAACGCCAGTGCGTTAGATGAGCTTCCTTCAAGCATGCATTACAGTGCTGTTGGCTGTGAGTTTAATGATAATGGATCACACTATATATTAAATAAGGTTCCTTTAGAAACACATAAAATAAGGTTATGTATTGATTGGCTGCTGAAAATGTTGTACCTGGGGTTCACGGGAACCTAACCCTATATTTCCCCAGGAGCAATGGTTCAGTATTCACAAATTCAGTGTTCATGATGACTTTATAAGACTGTAAGAATCAACTGTACCTTTATAATGTATAATTCTGTTTTATTTTTAAATTTATAACATACGTAATGACTTTTTTCAGTGTACAGTTCTACAAATTTTAACATATATATAGATGTGTTTAACTGTTATGGGAGTTATTAAATTATCTTAGGCAGATAGAGAGGAAGAGGAGTCCTTGGGAAGTTTTCGTTTCTTTTAAAGCAGCTCCAAAAACGTTTCTTGTCTAGCAGGAAAGTCCCATTTCTTAGAGCCAGGCCGGCAACCTTTGATATGCAAATGCAGGCCATTAGAAACTGGGTCCATCCAAACATGGCAATTCCCACCGTTGTCCTCTTGCCCTTGCCCTACATGTGCCTGGCAACATTGCTACCCCCACGTATCCCAAGGTGTATGTATAGAACATCGTGGCAACTTTAATTTGCATATTAAAAGACTGGGGTGGGAGGGCCCGTTTTTTTGTGGGCCACATGAACAACATGCCTGGTCAAACCCGTCCCCTAAGCCCTATTCTAATCAGATACCGCCTCCTCATATAACTGGCTGGTATCTGCCACACTTAGGATCTCCTCTCTTGGCTTTAGAGGCCCATTCCCTCTGTTTCTGTACAGGGGAGCTTCCTCCTTCTTTCTTGCCTATTAAACTCTCTGCTCCTTAAAAACACTCCACGTAGGCCGGGAGCAATGGCTCACGCCTGTAATCCCAGCACTTTGGGAGGCCGAGACGGGCGGATCACGAGGTCGGGAGATCGAGACCATCCTGGCTAACACGGTGAAACCCCATCTCTACTAAAAATACAAAAAATTAGCCGGGCCGAGGTGGCGGGTGCCTGTAGTCCCAGCTACTCGGGAGGCTGAGGCAGGAGAATGGCCTGAACCCAGGAGGCGGAGCTTGCAGTGAGCTGAATCGCGCCACTGCACTGCAGCCTGGGTGACAGAGGGAGACTACCTCTCACAAAAAAAAAAACCACTCCACGTGCGTCCATGTCGTTTTATCCAATCCAATTCATGTGAGACAAGAGTCCTGGTGTCCCTCCACTCATCGGAGCCATATCATAACCACCACCAAGATCAGAATACAGAACATTTCTATCACCCCAAAAAACTCCCTCCTGTGGTCCATTTGTAGTCAGACCCTCCCTTCACCCTTAAACCTTGGCAACCACTGATCTCTTCTCCATCACCATTGTTTTGTCTTTTAGAGAACGTCATATAAATGGAATCACACAGTATGTAACCTTTTGAAACTGGCTCTTCTTATCAATGTAATGTTTTCAAGATTCGTCCAAGTTTTTACATGTATCAATAGTTTGCTCCTTTTTACTGCTGAGTAATATACTAACTAGCATAGAATTTTAAAAGCAAATTATCAAAAAAGTATGAAAATATACATGTTAAATCTTAAAATATACGTCACTTGTGCATTGTCACAGGAGTCTACTACACCAAAAAAAAAAAGGTAAAAAACTGAAAAAGGGAAGACATGAAGTCTATAAAACCAGAGGATCTCTCATTAGGAAGAAATATAAGAAATTCCAGGAAAACCATGAAGAAAATAGCCTAAGACAACCACTGCTCAGCTGCCCCAATCCAGATACACGAATCCTCTTCAAAAAGACCAAACTGATAGAGATTGTAATGTGTCTGAGTACATCGAGGGGAGATTTACACAACCAGTGGTGAATAATTCAGATGAGTTAGTGCATAGAAAAGTAAGCAAACAAACAGAAAAGAATTTTTTTAACTCTAATGAAAACAAAAAGTTGTGCAGAAGAGGAAAAGTAATCAGAATGTATGATGGCTCAGCTGTGACTACTGTTTACATAATGTAAACGTTGAATATTTGTCTAAACATAATTACACCATAATTCCTTTGAGGCCTGGGAAATAGGGATGAGAAGATCTTTTTCATAACAAGCCTGGTAGAGTATTTAACTCTTTTTTTTTTTTTTTTTTTTTTTGAGATGGAGTCTCTCTGTGTCACCCAGGCTGGGGTGCAGTGGCACGATCTCAGCTCACTGCAACCTCCATCTCCCAGGTTCATGCCATTCTCCTGCCTCAACCTCCTGAATAGCTGGGACCACAGGCACCCACCACCATGTCCAGCTAAGTTTTGGTATTTTTAGTAGAGATGGGGTTTCACTGTGTCAGCCAGGATGGTCTTGATCTCCTGACCTCGTGATCTGCCCACCTCAGCCCCCCAAAGTCCTGGGATTACAGGCGTGAGCCACCGCACCCAGCTGAGTATTTAAGTCTTTAAACTATGTACCTTTATAATGTAGATAAAAGTTGAAACTACATTTTTAAATTTTAGGCCAGGTGCCGTGGCTCACGCCTGTAATCCCAGCATTTGGGAGGCCAAGGTAGGTGGATCACTTGAGGTCAGGAGTTCGAGACCAGCCTGGCCAACATGCTGAAGCCCCATCTCTATTAAAAATACAAAAATTAGCCACCTGTGGTGGTGGTCACTTGTAATCCCAGCTACTCGGGAGGCTGAGGCAGGAAAATGGCTTGAACCCAGGAGACAGAGGTTGCAGTGAATGGCTTGAACCCGGGAGACAGAGGTTGCAGTGAACCAAGATCATGCCATTGGACTCCAGCCTGGGTGACAGAGCAAGACTCTATCTCCAAAAGAAGAAAATTTTAATTTCACATGATGAAGCAAAAATAAATCATGGCTAAGAAAGAGAGAGAGCCATCCCTGATGATGTCTTACCAGAAGCCATCTCTGAAGCGAAAGTCATGTTCCCTCTGTTTAAAGTCAGTTCAAATTTGGGTTTTTCCCATCAGCAACCAGATGAATCCTGACAAATACAATAGGTGTGGACCTTCCATGCCAAAAAGCAGTACCGGTCTTCAATTAGGTCCTCCACTGAACAGTGCTGACAGTGCTTGATGCATGCAGTGTGGTCAAAAGGTGTTCCACCAGCCAGACATCTGCCTTACTGGCCAGTTGCAAGCCTTGCTGCTGTGTACACTGCCCAAGGGGCAATGGAGCTGCTGGGGGGATTTGTGTTCCAAATGCCAAGGAACATGAGAGCCAAGCTAACAAGGCATTGGTGGGAGGTCTGGCCAGAACTCTTGCTGAGTTCCTTTCCAGGTAGTTGTTCTGATTTCTGTCTTTATATAACCTAGTTACTTCTGTACTTTCTCATCTGTTCCCTTTTAGTGAATCCAGGCTAGCAGCAGGGAATTGATCTAACCAGGCTTGTGTGTTCTGCCCGTGCGCACTTTACACTATTGTGAAATAGTATTCCATCTAGAAAAATTCACTGGACTTGCAAGCCATCTGCATTATCACAAGAAATCCCAAATACCAACATTTGTCAATGAAAGAAAAGAAGATACTTACTCGTAAAGCCTTTAAATAAAATGTTAGCAGTGGGAATTTCTGAAAAGGTGTTTTAAAAATTAGTTTTGGCGAGGTGCAAAGACTCATGCCTGTAATCCCAGCACTTTGAGAGGCCAAGATGAGAGGATCACTTCAGTCCAGGAGTTTGAGTCCAGCCTGGGCAAGATACTACCTCTACAAAAATAAAAATAAAAATAAATTAAAACTTAGCCAGGCATGGTGGCATGCACCTGTAATCCCAGCTACTTAGGAGGACAAGGTGGGAGGACTGCTTGAGCCCAAGGATTCAAGGCTGCAGTGAGCAATGGTGGCACTATGGTACTCCAGCCTTGGTAACACATCAAGAACCTGTCTCTGCCAGGCGTGGTGGTTCATACCTGTAATCCCTACACTTTGGGAGGCTGAGGCGGGTGGATCACCTGAAGTCAGGAGTTCAAGACCAGCCTGGCTAACATGATGAAACCCCATCTCTACTAAAAATACAAAAAATTAGCCTGGTGTGGCGGTGGGTGCCTGCAGTCCCAGCTACTTGGGAGGCTGAGGCAGGAGAATCGCTTGAACTCGGGAGGTGGAAGTTGCAGTGAGCCAAGATCTCACCACTGCACTCCAACCTGGGCAAAAAAAAAAAAAAAAAAGAAAAATAAAGTTTTATATTTGTATGTAGCTTCTTTGTACTAATAAAGCTTTTAGTGGATAGTGCCTATCAAATATGTGGCCAGGTCATCGTTAAAAAGGCCTGAACAGAAATTGCATGTAGTTACTTTAAGCATAAAATCTGACACAGGACAGTTCTATCCATGAAAGCAAATTCAAGTTTCTCATGTAAAAAAAAAAAAAAAAGTTTTTATAAAAATACATTACTTATTTCTAAAACTTCATATTTTATTTTTTGTATTTTTTATACTTTAAGAAAACAACATACAGAAATACGATTAATTTCTGTGAACAGTATCCATATCAAAGCCCCAAATATTCTGCCTTTTAACCTTGTGCTATACAATTGTTATTTTAATTATGTGTCCCAGCGGGAATAAGGTTGGGGAGAACTGTCTTAAATTCTAAGGCCATTTATTACGATATTTAATGAAAAATCAGAAGGTAGGCAGTCCTAGAGTGAATTCAGTGGCTCAGCACCGTCAGCAAGAACCCAGTTTCTTTTCATCCTTCTACTCCACTGACCTCAGCGTCCCAGCTTCCTCCCAAGCTGCACAGGATGTCTACCACATGGCTCTGCCACCTTGGAAAAAGGTCTACCATGGCAATGACCAGACTAGAAAGGATGGAGGTGGGGAAGAGAGCAGACAAGGGCTTTCTTCTCACATGCCTCTTTCTTTCCAGGAAGGAAAATCATTCTCAAAAGCCATCAGGAGATTTCCTCTATGTCTTATTGAGCAGAACTTGGCCCACTGGGAGCCCAATCACTGGCCAAAGGAAATGAGATTGTCGTGTATAGTTTACAGTGAGACTGGGCACAGCCCCAGTCAAAAGCTAGTCCTGACTGATGTAACCAGTCTAAGAGTTCCAATAAACCCAGTCCTCTTCAGCTACTGGAAGGATTGATGGCATATGCATCTTGAGATATACCCAAGAAAAGCTTCATGTAAGATGCTTGCAGCCAAAGGTGTCTTAACTGAAACACACGAGCAAATCAACCAATACAATACACTGTGGTGAGTACAGAACAACAAATCAAATCGATACACTGTGGTGAGTTCTGGAGTGTAGCCACACTTAGGGATCTAGGGAGGGGATCCCAAATCAGTCTAGGCGATTCTTGAAGAGGTTCCACATAAGGCAGTTCTTCAGCTCAAATGGAAGCAGTAGAAGTGGTCCCAGGAAATCAAATGGGAAACAGAATTTCAGATGGGAAATAGAACAAACTACATGGTACAGAAGCTGGGAGGAGCTTCAAAATAATTCAGTACAGTAGGAGATATTGGCTATGTCTGGGTGACATGACCACATTTGTGACCACTGGGATGGGAGACTGTGATTAATGTTATGTGAAATGATGGGAAACTATTTCCCCCAAAGGAAATCATAGAACAAAAATTCTGCTATCAGAAGTAGGAAGGGGATGCCAGGCTGACCAAATCAAAAAACAAAAAAAAAGTCCACTAGAGGCTGGGCGTGGTGGCTCACACCTGTAATCTCAGCACTTCGGGAGGCCAGGGTGGGTGGATCACTTGAGCTCAGTAGTTCAAGACCAGCCTGGTCAACATGATAAAACCCTGTCTCTAGTAAAAATACAAAAATTAGCCAGGCGTGGTAGTGAGTGCCTGTAATTCCAGCTACCTGGGAGGCTGAGGCACAAGAATCCCTTGAACCCAGGAGGCAGAGGTTGCAGTGAAGCAAAATCACATCACTGCGCTCCATCCTGGGCAACAGAGCAAGACTTTGTCTAAAAAGAAAGAAAAAGAGAGAGAGAGAGAAAGAAAGAAGGAAAGAAAGAAAGAAAAAGTCCAGTAGAGTTAGCTAAATAACAATTCTCTGAATTAAAACCTAGCTCCACAGATCTCTAGATGTGCAAAGTGGAAAACCCTTTCTGTGGCAGAGACAGCTGTCTATCAAAATTTGCCCCGCCTTTAGTGTAGTGCTGTAGCTGAGAAGCTGCTGCTCATCCAGAGGCTACATTTCCCAGCCCTGCCCACTTGCTTCCATGATGGACCATGTGACTGGATTCTGCCAATGGCACTTAAGCAGAAAATAGATGTGTTGCAGACAAAGCCCATGGGAAGTGAGTGGCCTCCAAGTCAAGCCCCAAAGGATGACAGAGCCATAAGATGGAAGGGGTCCAGGCCTTTGATGGAGAATGTCCTACTGATGGTAACATCTATCTCAGACTGTTGAGAATGAGAAATATGTTTCTGTGACTTTGAGCCTTTCTATTTGGGGGACTACTGATTTTTAGTAACCAGTGTGGCCCTGACTAAAATCCTTCTTAGGATATTTTAAAGAAAATCAAGCACAATTGTATCAAATACAATTGTATCAAGTACAATTGTAAGCTCACACTCAAAAGTATTACATTCTAACTTCTAACACATGGAGGCTCCCAACAAGTTCACTTCAACTTTCAGATGTGCTCTTTGGCATTCAAACTTTGTAACAAAGTATCCCCTTTGCCATCTCTGCATTGTATTTGCACCTCTTCTAAGTCAATAATTACAAATTGTTAGCAATTTTTTTGGAGGTAGGTGTTAAGTATGTGGTTTTTGTTTATTTAAATTCAGATATGCAAATTAACCCTATGGAAAACCATATTTTACCCGTCAGATTGATAAACAATCTGAGGCTTTGTGTGAGTGAGGCTGTAGGAAACAGGTCCTCTAATGAGTTCTTGGTGGGAGTTCTAAGCAGTACCCCATTGAAAATGTCAAAATGTTAAATGCACCTTTGACCTAGCAATTTCATTTTAGCAAATTAGTCTGCAGATAGACTCTTTCATGTACAGATGCAATTATAGATATTCATTACAGCTGTGTTTATAGTAACAAAAAACTAGAAACAGTGTCCATTAATGAGAGTTGCTTAAATTTTAGTATGTGTGTACATGTACAATGAAAAACTGAGTTTTTCCTAAAGCAATAAGGCAAATCTAGATGCACTGATAAGCAATATTTTTCAAGATATATTTTTGTGCAAAAAAGCAGGGTATAGAATGCTATTTGCATTAGAATATAATTTGTTGTTTAAAAAAAAGCGGGGGTGATGAATATGTGTATGTCTTTTTGTATGTATGTCAGAAAGTTCTGAAGAACAACCAAGAAACTGGTAACAATGTTGTTTCCTAAAAGAAACTAGGGGCGGGGCGCGGCCGCTCACGCCTGTAATCCCAGCACTTTGGGAGGCCGAGGCGGGCAGATCACGAGGTCAGGAGCTGGAGACCATCCTGGCTAACACGGTGAAACCCCGTCTCTACTAAAAATACAAAAAACATTAGCCGGGCGTGGTGGCGGGCGCCTGTAGTCCCAGCTGCTCGGGAGGCTGAGGCAGGAGAATGTTGTGAATCTGGGAGGCGGAGTTTGCAGTGAACCGAGATCGCACCACTGCACTCCAGCCTGGGGGACAGAGGGAGACTCCATCAGAGGGGAGGGGAGGGGAGGGGAAGGGAAGGGAGGGGAAGGGAAGGGGAAGGGAATTAGGGGGCTGGGGAAGATTGAAGGGACATCCACTTTTCACTATGTACCCTTTAGTGCCATTTGAGAATTTCTGTGTTGATGCATTAACTATATGAAAGAACAACCAAAAAATCAGGCCTGTGCATGCTTGCTTGTGTGAAATTATCCGAGTGAGTATATCATTAAAACACAGGTGTGCACACTCAGTTATGTGCCAGGCAAGACTCAAAGCCAGCTCTCATCAAAATGATTGGTTGTGTAACTACCACTTAATGCCCAGCGGGTTTAGTCTGGATCATATCTCATTACAGAGAGTTTAGCACTTAGGTTAAATTTCAAGTGTTTCTTCATTGTCATTTATGTTTACATAAAGGATTGCAGGCAATTGCTAAATATTGTTAGTGAATCAATTTTTGGAAGGGAAATTTCCCTTAGTCCCCTTCCAATATTTGGGATCAGGATTCAGTGACAGTGACGTCAGGAGGAGCTCACTGGAGTCACCTGAGGCATCTCTCCATGCTGTGCATATCTGGAGCAGAGGCTCCAAGATTCTGACCCCAGGCCCCTGGATGGTGCCCAAGCATATGTGTCCTCAACAAGTTCCCTTGAAGTCTGAGGCACTCTCCAGTCTAAAATCACCCGTGGAGTATCCAGAAAAGCAAGAATGAAAGTGTAATCCCTGCAAACTTCAGTACAGCTATGTCAGTCAGGGACTAACCAGAGAAACAGAAGCAATTCTAAGAATTTCAGTAAATGTAACACAGGGAATTTGATATCCAAGTGATGCAAGAGCTGAGAGATCAAATGGGAAGGGTTAGGCAACCCAGACATTAACACCTGGAAAGCACTGCCTTTTCTCTCCAGGAAAGGTGACAGGGAGAGAGACAGAGGGAGGAGGTGCTGTTTTCAGAGACCACAGTCACCTGGCAGAAGGTGAGGCCACAGTGGGCCCATCCGATAGGATCTAGGGCCATGGAGGAGACACAGCCACTGCCACCAAGACAGAGGGGGAAAAGGAGAAATACTCTGCCTTCTCCCTTCCACCCCTTACCCAAACCCAGCAGGAAGCTAGAAGCCCCCAGAACCCTGGACACAAGAAACAAGGATCAGCATCCCTGACAAATAGCGGGAGCAAGGGAAGAATCACAGAGCGACAGCTTCTGGACCAGCCCACCAGCCTTCGATAAATTTATCATTGAAACCTTAGCCACAATTTTCTGTAGTACTTTGTAAGTGGAGAGATTATCGACGTAAGTACTTCTGAAAATGCCAAGCCCCAGGATACCCATTGTTGTTAGCCCTTGTCGAGAAAAATAAAGGAGGTTTAAAAATACCAGTTATCATAAAGTCTAAATGGAATCTATAATTTGCTGTATTCTGTTATTATGTCACATTTTTTCTCCATATGTTTACTAGAAAGGAAAAAAATGTTTTCCTGTAATAGTTAAATGTTTGCTTTAATAGTTATATTCTGAAGCCATCTTGACAAAAGGCACTTTCATTCATTCATCAACATATCCATCCAACCTTTTCTAAATACCATGTACTGTTATAGGTGCTGGTATACAAGGAAGAAAATAGAATTTCCTGCCTTGAGAATTGACATTTTACTAACTATGAATGATCACTGTAGGAAACTACGTATGTTAAAATACCTAGTGTTGAAAAATTTTGGTCACTTGAAATTATAAACTACAGACAATTCCTGATGTAAAATAGTACTGTTGATGATTGTTCAACTTTACAATGGGTGTGAAAGTGATACCCATTAAGTAGAAACCCATACATTCCATTTTGATTTTTGAATATTTTCCTAGGATAGAGATTTTCAGTGTGGTACTCTCTCATGCTGCTGGGCAGCACCAGTGAACCATTCTGTTTTTCACTTTCAGTACAGTATCAAATAAATTACACAAGGCATCCAACACTTTGTTATAACATAGGCTTTTTTATTTTATGTATGTATATATATATTTATTTATTTACTTTTGAGGCGGAGTCTCACTCTGTCACTCAGGCTGGAGAACGGTGTCATGATCTTGGCTCACTGCAACTTCTGCCTTCCGGGTTCAAGTGATTCTTATGCCGCAGCCTCCCGAGTAGCTAGGACTATGGGTGCATGCCACCACGCTCTGCTAATCTTTCATATTTTTTAGTAGAGACGCGGTTTCACCATGCTGGCCAAGCTGGTCTCAAACTCCTGACCTCAGGTGATCCGCCCGCCTCAGCCTCCCAAAGAACTGGGATTATAGGCATGAGCCACCACGCTTGGCCAAAATAGGCTTTTTTAGATGATTTTGCCCAACCATAGGCTAATGTAAGTGTTCTGGGCATGTTTAATTTAGGCTAGACTAAGGTGTGGTATTTGGTAGGTTGGATCTATTAAATGAATTTTCAACTTACAACATTTCCAGCTTACAATGAGTTTATCAGGACGTAGCGCATCATACATAAGTTGAACAAGCATCTGTATTTTGTTAGAAGGATGTATTTGCTCGAAAAACTTACAATAATTAACTCAGTTACTATGTCCTCATTATTCTTGTTATCAACATTACCAGACACCCCCCCCCAAAAAAAAAACCCTGCGTGTTCTCTTAATACTTTAAGATAGTATCTGAAAGTCTCTTGCCAGAAATAATTTAAGCAAGTAAATAATTCTAATAGATTGATTTTAAAATACTGTGAAAATCTGTTCTATGGTTTCTGTTACTTGCCATCAGTGATTCTTATTTATTTATTTATTTATTTGTTTGTTTGTTTGTTAATTTAAATTTAGAGACAGGGGCTTGCTCTGTCATATGGGCTGGAGTGCAGTGGTGCCATCACAGCTCACCGCAGCCCCAACCTTCTGGGCTAAAGGAATCCTCCCATCTCAGCCTCTTGCGCAGCAGGGACTACAGGTGCATACCACCACCCAGCTAATTTTGATATTTTTTGTAGAGACAGGGTCTTGCCATGTTGCACAGGCTGGTCTTGAACTCCTGGCCTGCCTCTCAAAGTGCTGGGATTACAGGCGTGAGCCACCGTGCCTGGCCAAAGATTCTTAACTAGCATAGTCTTTTATTGGTCTTTTGCCTGAAGAAAATTTATTTAGGCTTTCTGAGACTAAGTTTCTGCATCTATGAAATAGTGATAATAGTGTCTACCTCTTGACTATTGTTCTGACAGTCAAGAATAATAAATTACATGAGGCATCCAACACTTTGTTATAAAATAGGCTTTTTAATTTTTTTATTTATTTGGACATAGTGGAGGTAATGTAAGTAACTTAGTGAAGTCTTTTAGTTAACAGAAATATTGAAACCATGGGGAAGGAGAAGTTCTTTTTTTCTATCAGAAACATGTTACATATTTTGGTTAAATTCAACATGACTCACAGAGGCAATGAAGGAGGGAAACTGATTCTCAGCCTTGTTATCAAGAATAACGGGAGGAATGGGGACTGGGGTAAATCAGAGAGGCTGGACTTCATCCACCGGAGCTTCTCAGGCCCAGCCAAGGGTTACCATTTGACAATCCAGGTCCGGATTTGCCAGATCCTTCCATTTTTGCAAAAAGCTATAAATCCCAATTCTTATGAGAAATACATCAACTTTTAAGCACTGGTAACAAATTCAAATTTATTTTAGTTGCCAGATTTAGAACATGGAGTAGGATTACCAATATGTCTGCACCCTGCAAGACATTTGCCATTTCTATATTATGTTTTATCTATTAAATGAGAAGTGGTCAAAAACTTGAGAACAGAAGAAATCGTGAGCTTTCTAGTCAAACAAAGGCTGTTAACTTTTCAAGAACTGTGATTCTTACTGAGAAATAGATCTGGATAGAATCCACATTGAAAAAAAATAATCTGAAAAAAGAAAGGAAGAAAAAGCCCTTCCACATGGTGTTGAAACAAGTTATTCTGGCAGCTCTTCAGGATGGCTGGCATAGAGAAATAATGTGTTCGCATGGGCCAATTAAAAAAGCTACTATGATATATTACTTATGATATCTAAAACATCATTAACGGCAGGGTCGTGGCTCACGCCTGTAATCTCAGTATTTTGGGAGGCCGAGGTGGGCAGATCACAAGGTCAGGAGTTCGAGACCAGCCTGGCCAACATGGTGAAATCCCATCTCTGCTAAAAATATAAAAAATTAGCTGGGCGTGGTGGCACATGCCTATAGTCCCAGCTACTCGGGAGGCTGAGGCAGGATAATTGTTTGAACCCGGGAGGCGGAGGTTTCAATGAGCCAAGATCACGCTGCTGTACTCCAGCCTGGGTGACAGAGTAAGATTCTGTCTCAAAAAAAAAAAAGAAAGAAAGAAAATCATTAACAAACATCCAGTAACATAGCAAATAAATTATGATGCAACCCTATAATGAAATATTATGTGACCATTAAAACTAATGGTAGGAGCCAGGTGCAGTGGCTCATGCCTGTAATCCCAGCACTTTGGGAGGCTGAGGTGGGCGAATCACGAGGTCAGGAGATTGAGACCATCCTGGCTAACATGGTGAAACCCCGTCTCTACTAAAAAAAAAAAAATGCAAAAAATTAGCCGGGCGTGGTGGCGGGCGCCTGTAGTCCCAGCCACTCAGGAGGCTGAGGCAGCAGAATGGCATGAACCTAGGAGGCAGAGCTTGTAGTGAGCCGAGATTGCACCACTGCACTCCAGCCTGGGTGACAGAGCGAGACTCCGTCTCAAAAAAAAAAAAAAAAAAAAAAAAAACTAATGGTAGGGAGCAGAGGTTTGCAAACACCAAGTGCTGATTGAACAACCCAAAAAGACTGTCAAGCGTACAGATACCCAGGCCTCATCCCAATCCTTCTGAAGGAGAGGGATTAGGATATTTAATAATTTCTCAGGTGATTCTAATGCTACCCACCAAATCAAGATCAAAAGCCAATTGTGGAATAGTTTGCACAGCATTGTGTTAGAATAAGATTTGATTCAGGTGCATGTGAAAGAAACATTCCTCCACCCCAAATAACAATAGCTGAAAAAAGTGCATTTCTCACATATATGATGTCTGGAAATAGGCAGTCCAGTTGGCAGTTCCACAAAGAAATTAGGGGCCTGGGCTCCTTCCAGCTCACTATTCTGCCATACTTAGAGTATCGCCTCATTCTTATAGTCCAAAACGGCAGCTGGAGCTCCAGCCATCATATCCTCATCCCAAGCAAGGAAAAGAGGAAGAGATAAAGAAGAAAGGACAAACAGCATATGCCAACTGTTATTTTAGGATATTTCCCAGAAGCTGCATCACATTTCATTTATGTTGTCAGAATTTAGTCATATAGCCATGTCTAGCTACAAAGGAAGCTGGGGAAAGTCTCTTTTCAGGAGGCCATGTGCTGAGCTATAAATTAGGAATTGTATTATTAAGAAAATTTGAGGCCAGGCATGGTGGCTCACCCCTGTAATCCCAGCACTTTAGGAGGCCGAGGCGGGTGGATCACAAGGTCAGGCGTTTGAGATCAGCCTGTCCAACATAACAAAACCCTGTCTCTAATAGAAATACAAAAATTAACCAGGCATGGTGGCAGGCGCCTGTAATCCCAGCTACTCGGGAGGTGAGGCAGGGGAATAGCTTGAACCCTGGAGGCAGGTGTTGCAGTGAGCTGAGATCACATGACTGTACTCCAGCCTGGGTGACAGAGGGAGACTCCAACTCAAAAAAAAAAAGAAAGAAAGAAAAAAAGAAAAGAAAATTTGAGAGAACAGACATTGGATACACAAACAGAGCTCTCTATCAGAGGTATAATATTAGGCCAGGCACAGTGGCTCAAACCTGTAATTCCAACACTGGGAGGCTGAGGCGGGTGGATCACTTGAGGTCAGGAGTTCAAGACCAGCCTAGGCAACATGGTGAAACCCCATCTCTACTAAAAACACAAAATTAGTCAGCCTGGTGGCAGGCACCTGTAATCCTAGCTATGCAGGTGGCTGAGGCAGAAGAATCTCATGAACCCAGGAGGTAGAGGTTGCAGTGAGCTGAGATTTCACCACTGCACTCCAGCCTGCGTGACAGAGTGAGACTCTATCTCAAGAAAAAAAAAAAAGAAGTATAATATTAATATTATGAGTACATATTGGTTTGAACCATATAAAATTATCATTTTTAAGTAAAAAATAAATATATCAGCAATTCATATGATTCATTCTATTACATTTCTATAAAAAAAAGCCTATAAAGAAATAGACATGCAGTACATAAAGATGTAAGTATCTCTGGTTGGTGAGATCTCAGATAGCTGTGTATATTTCATGTGGAAGTGAAAAACATGTAAACTGTAATTACATTTTTATAAAATATATGAATATGATTTATATGTGTGTATGCACACATACACACACACACAAAAAGACTTTTAGGAATATTCATCAATCAAAATGTTACTTCTGGGTAGTGAATTCTAAATGGGTTTTATTTTCTTATGTTTTCCTGTATATTTTTTTTCAAATTCTAACCAACAATTTCTAATACTTTTGCGATAAGAAAAACAAGTATAGGGCCAGTGCGGTGGCTCACACCTGTAATTCAAGCACTTTGGGAGGCCGAGGTAGGCAGATCACTTGAGGCCAGGAGTTTGAGAACAGCCTGGTCAACATGGTGAAACCCTGTCTCTATCAAAAATACAAAGAAATTAGCTGGGCATGATGGCACACACCTATAATCCCAGCTACTCAGGCTGAGGTGGGAGGATCACTTGAACCTGGGAAGTGGAGGTTGCGGTGAGCCAAGATCGCACCATTGCACTCCAGCCTGGGTGACAGAGCAAGACTCTGTCTCTAAATTAATTAATTAATTAATTAATTAAGAGTGTGTTGACCTTGATGTAGCTTATGTTGAAAAATAACATTTTTAAAAAGTATAAAAAGAAAAATAAGAAATGAAAATAGGACATTTTCAGACCAGAAAAAGACTGTTGCGGTGGTCAAGAAATTAGGCGCCTGGGCTCCTTCCAGCTCACTATTCTGCCATACTTAGAGTATCGCCTCATTCTCATAGTCCAAAATGGCAGCTGGAGCTCCAGCCATCATATCCTTATCCCAAGGAAGGAAAAGAGGAAGAGATAAAGAAGAAGGGACAAGCAGCATATGCCAACTGTTATTTTAGGATATTTACAGTAATAGAGAAGGTTGGCTGGACACAGTAGCAAAAAGTTAAAATGGAACTCACGGAAACATGCATGAAATAATTTCACAACAAAAAATGAACTGAGGATGCCTGTGTGCCAGGCTCTGTTCTAGGCCTCAGAGGATACAAGGTAAATAAAGTAGGCCAGGTCCATGCCCTCCTGGAGCTTACATGGTAGGGAGACAGATAATAACCAAAAATCAGTAAGAGATAATAATAGCTAGGATTTATGCCGAGTTATATGAGTCAGGCACTGTTCTAAGCACTTTACAGATATTGATTGGTTCCTCCTACAAAACAACTTAATGCACTAGGTGCTACTGCTGTCTCCAAGCTACAGAAAACTGGGACACAGAGCAGTTGAATCTCCTACTCAAGGTTAAGCAACTAATTCTAGTTCAGCAACTCCAGGATTTGCATGGCAGTGGAATAGCCTAACTCCAGGACCTACACACTTAACCACCAAACCAGTAAGGCCCAGACTTACATTATGATAAGAATTACCTGGGGCACTTTTGAGATATTTGCAGATTACCAGGTCTTACCCCAGAAAATTCTGATGCAGTAAGCGTGGGTTGGGACTCAAGAATTCATTCCTTAGCGAGCCCTCCAGGTGCTTCTCCTCTTCAGGCAAATGTGAGATATATTGCTCTCAACAAAAGGAATCGTGACAATAGAAGTTAAAATGGTGACCTCTGCAGGACTGGATAGTGGGAATAGTATTATTTTTATTTATTTATTTATTTATATTTTTTTGAGACAGTCTCGCTCTTGTCAGCCAGGCTGGAGTGCAGTGGCTCCATCTCGGCTCATTGCAACCTCCGCCTCCTGGGATCAAGCAATTTTCCTGCCTCAGCCTATGGAGTAGCTGGGATTTCAGGTATGCATCACCAAGCCTGGCTAATTTTTGTACTGTAGAGATGGGATTTCGCTATATTGGCCGGGCTGGTCTCGAACTCCTGTTCAGGTGATCCGCCTACCTTGGCCTCCCAAAGTGCTGGGATTACAGATGTGAACCACCTTGCCCAGCTGGAATAGTATTATTGGCTGGGAAGGTGCATGAGGGAGCTGACCAGGGTTAGAAATGTCTGTCTTGGATGGGGGCTCCCCAGGTGTGCCCCCATCAAGCAATAAAAAATAAATATTGCCATAAGCTGCGGTGCCCTGCTGGGTCATGTTAGCTAGATAGGTATCATGAAGGTGATGTGGTAGAGTCGCAGGGGGAGTGAATACTTTAGGTAAGACACTGGAAGGTCTCTCTGGGAAGGTGACATTTCATTTGATGCTGGATGACCTAAAATAGTCCTGCAAAGACCAGGAAGAGCAATCCAGGCAGAGGGAGGGCAGATGCAGAGTCCCTGGGTCAGGAAGGGTTGGGCTTGTTTAAACAACAGCAAGGAGCCTGGGGGAGCTGGCCTGGGCAATGCAGGGTGAGAGTGATGTGATCTACAGTGGCACT
Organism: Colobus angolensis palliatus; assembly: GCF_000951035.1. Lineage (NCBI taxonomy): Eukaryota > Metazoa > Chordata > Mammalia > Primates > Cercopithecidae > Colobus > Colobus angolensis. Next base: position 452,648 of record NW_012116477.1, read on the forward strand.
GGCAGACCACAGCCAGTTACATCTAGCTCATTCCTGCCCCGGGGCTTTTGCTCCCACCGGTTCCTCAGGCTGGAATTGGTCCCACCTCATCCTCACATGGGTGCACCCTCCCCGGCTCCTCGTTCAGATATTACCTGCTCAGAAAGGACTACCATGACCACTTCTACAGCCACTATTACAGCCCCATTTTATGGTCTTTGGAGCCCTTTTCACTAGTAAAATATTGAGAACACATGGACACAGGGAGGGGAACATCACACACCGGGGCCTGTCGGGGAGTAGGGGGCAAGGGGAGGGAGAGCATTAGGACAAATACCTAACGCATATGGGGCTTAAAACCTGGGTGATGGGTTGATAGTTGCAGCAAACCACCATGCCACATGTATACCTATGTAACAAACCTGCATATTCTGCATATGTATCCCAGAACTTAAGGTTTAAAAAAAAGGAAGTACTATATATCTGTATCTATCTATCTATCTATCTATCTATCTATCTATCTATCTATCTATAATTACAGTACTGATTTGATTATTTCATGTTGACTGCATCCCTGGCCTACCTCCAGCGGCTAGTCCAGTGCCTGGCACATCACAAACACTTGAGAACAAACAGCTGCTGCAGGCAGAAACTAAGCCTTAGAGGAAGCAGCAGGGGAAATCCCATACGTTATACAAGCCATATTTACTGAGAGCCTACTATGTGTCAGGCACCAGCCAAGTCACTGGACTACATCAGTGAAGCAAAGAGATTTTTTTAATCCCTATTTTTACGGGGACTTACTGAAAATAAGGGGGAGGAGAACACAGATAATATACAACTAAATTCTATCTGTATGTGCAGATAGATATACATATTCATAGAGATACATAATATGTTCCATGTAATACCTTTTAAGGACAAAGCAGGCCAGGCATGGTGGCTCACACCTGTAATCCCAGCACTGTGGGAGGCTGATGCAGGAGGATGGCTTGAGACCAGGAGTTCGAGACCAGCCTGGGCAACATCTCTACAAAAATAGAAATTAAAAAGTGAGCCAAGGTGGTGGCCCACGCCTGTTGGGAGGATTGCTTGAGCCCAGGAGTTGGAGGCTGCAATGAGCTAGGATCTGACCACAGCACTCCAGCCTGAGAGACAGAGCAAGACCCCCTGTCTAAAAAAAAAGAAGAGAAGAGAAGAGAAAAACAGGAAGGAGACAGAGAGTGGTTGGGTGGGGAGGAGGGAGCTGCAAAATTTGAATGATAAGATTAGGCCAAGCCTGGTCTCCCTGAGTGTGAATTTGAATGCTGACCTTCAGAGGCAGAGCACACTCTTGAGGCTGGAGAGGTCTGAGGCTTGGGAGGATAGGCAGAGACAATAGGGCTAATTCAGGAGCCCGGGGGAGGGAGTAGTAGTAAGACATGAGGGACAGAGCAGAGAGGGCAGTGTCCTCAGAGTGTGGACGCTGACCAACACTAGGGACATCACCTGGGAACTTAGAAATGCTCGTTCTCAGGCCTCGCCCCAGACCTACTGAAGCAGAAACGCTCGGGTGGGCCCAGCAGTCTGTGTTCTAACAAGCTTTTCAGGCGACTGTGATGCACGATAAAGTTGGCAGCTCCTGGAGCAGAGGTCCCTTCGCGCTATGACCCCAGCTCATCGCGGTCCTCTCAGTCTCCCTAGCGGGGCAGGGGACCCGCCCAGCGCTTTGCTGATTTGCCCAGCACTGACGCCCAACCTGGGTTTCTCCGGAGCCCGCCGCGCCCCGCGCACCCACCCCGCAACGGCAGCCGCACGCAGGTCTCCCCGCAAACCACCCAGGCGTCCCCGGAGCAGCGCTGCTCCACTGCAGCGCTGGGGCCCGAAGCCTGGGGCTGCAGGTGCAAAAGGCGCCCCGAGCCGGGGAGGCCAATCGCGTCCGCGGAGAACGCAGAGTGCGGGCAGGGGCCCATCCCTCGCCACCCGCGGTCTCCCAGCACGCCCGGACGCGCTTGGCCATCCAGCTCCCCGGGGACGTTGGGGGTCTCCGCGGGCCTGGGCCTCGGGATTCGCCCGCCGCTTCCCCGGGGAGCCGCTGCTGCAAAGCCAGGTTGGGGCTCCGGGCCCGGCCAGCGCCCTCTAGGCAGCGGAAGTGCAGCTTGCTTTACATCCGTCCTCCCCGCCTCGCAGAGTTGGGAGAAGGCAGGGTGGGGGGGTGTGGAAAAATAAAAGGAAAAGTCCTTGCACCATGTAGATCAGCGTCCCCTACTTTGGCATCCCGGCCGGCCGGGGATCTCTTAGTCTGCGGCCATGAACGCGAGCAGCGAGGGCGAGAGCTTCGCGGGCTCGGTGCAAAGTAAGTGCTTTTCCGGGCACAGTGCGCGCTCCGGGGCCCAGTGCGCGCTCCGGGGCCCGGGCCCAAGCACGTTTGCGACGCAGCCAGCAGGCCCGGGGCCCCGAAATCGGGGTGACGGCTCGGAGCCGCGTCTCGGGGACCGCGGCGGGCGCGCGGTGCAGGGGGCGCCGGAATGGGCTTGGGGTGGGGGCGCACCCGACCTGGCGCAAGAAGGGGGGCGCCCTCCAGCCTTTCGAGACCCCTTGGAAGGGAACGGTGGGGGAGGGCACGCTGTTCAGACAATCGCCACCCCCTAAGGGCATTCCCGCCCCACCAGGCGGAGTTTGGGGCGGGCAGGAGAGAGGAAGGAATCTGGGGTAAATGGGGCAACACTGATGGTAAAACTTCTGCCTCAGTGGCTCAAAATTAGAGCCTGGAGATTGGGGGAGTCTCCAGGTCTCACGAGGTCCTGCCGGCTCATTGCAAAGCCTTTTCCACATTAAGGGTGGAGATCTGAATGGGAAACGGGGTTGTGATCGCTTTCTTTGGGTTTGGGGTTCAGTTTTTATTTAACTGATGAGGACATCAGCGTTTTTCAAGTCCCTGGTTTCTCCCGGTGCATTGTTTCCCAAAGTGTGGTCCAGAGACTGAGTGCGACCAGCCACCTGGGAGCGAGAGCGTGTATTTTGAAACTGCTTTCTGGGCCCCACCCATTCAATCTCGGGGGTGGGGCTGGGGATCCGCTGTCCTTCGTAGCTGCCTGAGCAACTCTGAAGCACGTGAAGTTTGAGAACCTGTCTACCAGGGGTTTGCAGAAAACCTGGCACATATTAAGCTCCCAGCTTGTTAGCTGCTACTGTTAACAGTTTGGAAGACACCGGGTCCCAAACTTGGCGGGGTATTCCTTGCATGACTGTGAAAAGCACAGATTTTCCTAAACACCATCCTCTCCACCCCACCCTGTTATGACTCAGTATCTCCTAGGTGGGGCTCAGATATGTCCATGATTAAATAGTGTACCTCAGTAATAACCCCAGCAGGTAACATGCTTGGGGGACTGGCGGGAAGTGGGGACTGTGCTGGTACGAGCACCATCCCATTTAATTCTCATAACAAGCCCGTGTTTTTTCTTGGAGAAATTAAAAACAAACAAGCAAACGAAAACCATGAACTAGAAACCTCTCTTCTCCCATTTTTCAGATGAGAAAACCCAAGCTTAAAGTCACTGTTGTTAAATGACAATGTCAAGATTCTAACGAAGGTCTATGTCATTACTTTTGCACTTTCCACATACCAGTGACATTATTTGTTATTAAAATTATTTCGTTCTGGATGTCAGTCCTGTTCCATCATAAAGGAATCATCAGCAATGCAAGCTACTTCATGTCTCACTTCCTTGTTTCCTTGTTAGTTCCATGGATATCTTAGTAGCTGCCAAAAAGAAAAGGTTTGGTTCCTTCCAGCCATTGATTGCAAAGTGCTTAAGTGTATCTCTGCAAGATGGCTTATCACAGTGCTCAGCCCATTCTCCTTAGCAAGTGAACCAAATTGTATTTCTGAACAGAGATTTCTTGTCTTAGTTAGACCTGGGGAAAATTGGACATAATGTAAATATCTTAGAAATTTTCAGAAATTTTTTTTTAATGCATAATTTTAACCATATATGCACAAAGGTAGTCTTGTATCATTTAACTTGGGAAAAATTGGAAATTATGTAAATACCTTATTGTTGCTGAGAAGATTATGATGCATGGACACCATGGAATAATGTATTGCCATTAAATAATGATATATATGAAGAGATTTTAATGATATAGCACAATGTTTATGCAATAGTTAGGAAAAAGGGGCCGGGTGGAGTGGCTCACGCCTGTAATCCTAGCACTTTGGGAGGCCAAGGCAGGCGGATCACATGAGGTTGGGAGTTCGAGACCAGCCTGACCAACATGAAGAAACCCTGTCTCTACTAAAAATACAAAATTAGCCAGGTGTGGTGGCGCATGCCTGCAATCCCAGATGCTCTGGAGGCTGAGGCAGGAGAATCGCTTGAACCCAGGAGGCGGAGGTTGCAGTGAGCCAAGATCGTACCCTTGCACTCCAGCCTGGGCAACAGAGAAAGACTCTGTCTCAAAAAAACAAAGCAAAACAAAACAAAACAAATAATGTCCCTGCCAGTTAGGAATGAATTTTGGCTACAAGTAACAGAAACCCAAATTATACTGGTCTAATGAAATCTGGAATTGATTGATTGCAGCATTGAATCAGGGGAATCAGTGAAATAAAGGGCAGAGCCCATACGGGTCTCGGCATTTTCCTCATAGTTACAAGATGGCTACAGAAGCCCCAGCATCACATTTGCATCCAAAGCCAGAAGAAAAGGGGCGCAGTGCTAGCCACATTTCCTCCCTTTTTATCACGAACACAAAACTCTTCCCAGAAACTCCTCCAGCTCTGTGCTGGAGAAGTTCACAAATATGTAGAGGACCAAGATTATTTAGACTAGTGGTTCTCAGAATATGTGTGTTGGGTGAGTATGTTTGGAAATGTGCGGGAGGATCAGTTTTCATAATTACCTTTTATTTAGGATAGGAGGTGACTGCTAATTCTGCCAAGTGCAGGACATCCCCGCATATCAAATAACTTTCTTGCAAACAACGCGACTAGTGTCCCATGGGTAACAATGCAGCATGAACCATCACGTGGTTGGTTGCTATGCATTATATCTAATTTTCCCCAAGTTAAATAATACAAGAATACTTTTGTGCATGTATGGTTGGATAAAATTATGCATCATAATTTTCTGAAAAAAAATTTTTTTTTTTTAAATGGAGTTTCACTCTTGTCCCCCAGACTGGTGTGCAATGGTGTGATCTCAGCTTGCTGCAACCTCCGCCTTCTGGATTCAAGTGATTCTCCTGCCACAGCCTCCCAAGTAGCTGGGATTATAGGCACACACCACCATGCCCAGCTAATTTTTGTATTTTTAGTAGAGACGGGATTTCACCATGTTGGCCAGGCTGGTCTTGAACTCCTGACCTCAGGTGATCCTCCTGCCTCAGCCTCCCAAAGTGCCAGGATTACAGGCGTGAGCCACTGCACCCGGCCAATTTTCTGAAGATTTCTAAGATATTTACATTATGTCCAGTTTTCCCCAGGTTTAACTAAGGCAAGAAATCTCTGTGTGGAAATATGATACCTTGCTGCTAGGACACAATTAAGAGAAGTGGAAGGTGGAGTGGATACTGGGCCACAATTGCAAGAAGTGGAAGGTGGAGTGGACACTGGGCCGCCACTCAGCCATGTCTGCCACCATGCCTTTTCTTCCTACCATGAATCTGGTTTGCATTAGAATTCCAAGCTGTTTGGAATTAATCTGTTACTTTCCCTTTGTCCCATGGAGTTCCAGGTGGCACAACGGTGCTGGTGGAGCTGACTCCCGACATCCATATTTGCGGCATCTGCAAGCAGCAGTTTAACAACCTGGATGCCTTTGTAGCTCACAAGCAAAGTGGCTGCCAGCTGACGGGCACATCCGCAGCAGCCCCCAGCACGGTCCAGTTTGTATCGGAGGAAACAGTGCCTGCCACCCAGACTCAGACCACCACCAGAACCATCACATCGGAGACCCAGACAATCACAGGTACAGCTGCAGCATGGGGGAGTCGGCCAGAGTTGGCCTGGCTATGTCTCAAACACCTCCATGGAACTTGTTAAAAATATAGATTCCCAGAGCCCACCCCCTAGGGTTGCTGATTCATTATTTTTAACAAGCTCCACCGGGAAGCCAGCTGCCCAGCCAGGTTTGGGAGCTGCTAGGTTAAAACATTAAATGTTAGCAGTTTTAAATGTTGTCACATGTTATAAAAAGACAGACAAAAAAAAAAGATTTCTGAAACAAAAATCTGTATACTAAGGGAAAAGAAAGACTAGCAGAAAATACATTGCAATAAAAAAAAGTGGTTGTTTTGGGTGGTAGAAGT
>NW_012116477.1:459205-474644 GCF_000951035.1 Colobus angolensis palliatus
AAAAAATACAAAAAAACTAGCTGGGCGAGGTGGCGGGCGCCTGTAGTCCCAGCTACTGGGAGGCTGAGGCAGGAGAATGGCGTAAACCCGGGAGGCGGAGCTTGCAGTGAGCGGAGATCGGGCCACTGCACTCCAGCCCGGGCGACAGAGCAAGACTCCGTCCCAAAAAAAAAAAAAATCTCTAACCAGGCATTGGTATCTCCTCCCCCTTGTGCGGCTGATCAGGAAAACATCCCTGTTCTCTGTTGTGTACACTCACTCCACCAAAAATAAATTACAGATGGGTCACAGATGTAAATGTGCATAAGAAAACCATAAAAGTCCTAGAGGAGATGTACCCACAAACACATACACACACAGTTATATCTGTGTAATTTGTCTGAAGGGGCAGGAAGATAACTTTAAAATTATAAAGTAGCCCATTTATGGGATAGTACTGGATCTTGTGGGGAAACAGAGAATGCATTCCTTAGCTAAAGGCATTTGACTCTAAAAAACGTACTAATATGCCTACCAAAGAAAGCAGGTTATGGACCACACCCTCAAAGAAAAAGAATCACATATGTGATTGCAAATGAAGTTACAAGTTTTCTAAAGTAAAATGCAAAGTCTAAAGACAATCAACTTGGGGAAAAATTTGTGGCATACATAATTAAGGCCCAATATCCCTCTTACACAAAGAACTGCTAAAACCAGTAAAATATAAAAAGTGCTAAGTGGAGGCCGGGCACAGTGGCTTATGCCTGTAATCCCAACACTTTGGGAGGCTGAGGCGGGCAGATCACCTGAGGTCAGTAGTTCTAGACCAGCCTGGCCAGCATGCTGAAACCCCATCTCTACTAAAAATACAAAACTTAGCTGGGCATGGTGGCAGGTGCCTGTAATCCCAGCTACTTGGGAGGCCAAGGCAGGAGAATCGCTTGAACCCAGGAGGCGGAGGTTGCACTGAGCCGAAATTGCACCTTCGCACTCCAGCCTGGGGGACAAGAGCGAGACTTCGTCTCAAAAAAAAAAAAAAAAGTGCAAAGTGAAAAGGTCAGTGGATGATATACAGGGGACGACTGGCCATAAAGGGAGGTTTGGTCACCTTAGTAATTACAAAAATGCAAATCTAAACAAGGCTTGGGGAAGGACACTGATTTCATTTTCTGGGGATGTAAATTCTTATAACCTGGACAATTTTGTGATGGCTTTCAAATCTTAAATTTAAAATTTCTTAGTTTTAAAATGTACATAAAGACATCTATCCAATAAGCCTGCAGCTAGCTATTCATCCTATAAAACTTCATGAACAGGCTGGGCACATTGGCTCACGCCTGTAATCCCAGCACTTTGGGATGCCAAGGCGGGTGGATCACCTGAGGTCAGGAGTTCGTGACCAGTCTGGCCAATATGGCAAAACACCTTCTCTATGAAAAATATGAAAACTAGCCCGGCATGGTGCTACATGCCCATAATCCCAGCTACTCGGGAGGCTAAGGCAGGAAAATTGCTTGAACCTGGGAGGTGGAGGTTGCAGTGAGCTGAGATCATGCCACTGCACTCCAGCCTGGGCAACAGAGTGAGACTCTGTCTCAAAAAAATAAAAATAAAAAACTTCATAAACAAATGTACAAGGATATTCATTTACAGCATGTACTATAGAGAAAGTGGAGCCTCTGTATGTGTACGTCGGGAGAGAGTTAGAGATGGCCAGGTGCAGTGGCTCACACCTGTAATCCCAGCCCTTTGTGAGGGCAAGGCTGGAGGATTGCTTGAGGCCAGGAGTTCAAGACCAGTCTGGTCCACATAGCAAGACCCCACCTCTACATTAAATTTTAAAAATTAGTCAGGCACGATAGCATGTACTTGTAGTCCTCGCTGCTCAGGAGGTTAAGGCAGGAGGATCGCTTGAGCCCAGGAGTTTGAGGCTGCAGTGAGTTATGATCGTACCACTGCACTCCAGCCTGGGTGACAAGTGAGACCCTGTTTCTTAAATAAAATAAAAATAAAAGAGGGATTTAAATAAATAAATAAATATCAAAGATTCCAACCATGGAATATGACTTAGCATTGGAAAGGAGGAAATTTAGATCTGTGTGTAGTCACAGAAAGATTCTCACGGCATATATATATATATATATATATATATATATATATATATATATATATATATATATATATATATATATATATAAAGGAAGCCTACATATTATATGGTCTTATATTTCAGGGAAGTTTCTAGAACAGGGATGGGGCAGGTGATGTAAATGAGAGAAGTTGTCTTTGGGGGAGGTGTCAGAGAGTGGTGGGGACTGTGGTGAAGTGGAGAAATCACACATGCCTCATCCAAAAGTGCAGCTGTTCTTTGGATCCAGCCAGTTAGATATTTCAGTTTTTCAGAGAAGCTGAAAATGTGAAATTTTCCAAATATAAAACTTTGTTGCCAAACAATACATCTCTGAGCCTGACTGATTCCATAAGGTTCTTCTAGCTTGTTCTTAGAGAATGTTTACCCAATAGTCTGGAACTGAAGAGTTAGGAGCACCAGAAGTCAGGGCCAGGCGCAGTGGCTCACGCCTGTAGTCCCAGCACTTTGGGAGACCGAGGCGGATCACTTGAGGTCAGGATTTCAAGACCAGCCTGGCCAACACGGTGAAACCTCATCTCTAGTAAAAATACAAAAATTGGCCAGGCATGGTGGCACACGCCTATAGTCCCTGTACTTTGGAGACCGAGGCACGAGAATCTCTTAAACCCAGGAGGCGGAGGCTGCAGTGATAGTGCCACGGCACTCCCCACTGGGCAACAGAGTGAGTGAGAGTCCATAAAAAAAAAAAAGTCAGGAAACCAACTTTCCCCTTATGAGGTATCTACTGGGGTGATGTTTGAATTTTTTTGGCAATAAGCAAAGTTTTGTGGGGTTTTTTTTTTTTTAAATGCGTCCAAAATAATGTTTCTGCTGAGTTTTTTAAACAGTAGACATTTTGGAATACAATAAAACTGATCGCCTTACAAACCTTAACAAAAGAACACTGAGATCTTCCCACTGTCTCCTGAGTTTATCTTCATTCCCATCTTAAAGGAAGTCACCAAGAAAAGGTGAAAACCAGAAAACCCTTAAAGGTGGGCCTGGTAGGACCTAATTATCTTGCACCAGGATCAAGCAAAGCTGCCTTTGGGGAAGGGACATGGCCAAGGTCCCATCAGAACTTCGGGACAGTCCTGGGACATGTGTTTTGCCCCTTATCCTAGTGGCCTTTTTCGTGAGGACAGTGTTTGCTTTCTTGTCCTCAAAAAGCAAAATCCCAGTACCTCTCACATTGGGTGGGAGCCATATAAAAATGGATGCCCTGCCGTGTGGGAAGCTTCCAGGCCCACACTTTTTCCTTGGGGCGGTTGCTTCTTTCTGGGCTCTGAGCCTTCGCTGATGCTTTTTCCTTTGCCTGAAATACCTTTCCCATCTTGGCCTGGCTGATGCCAAGTCAACCTCAAGACCTTAAGTTTCATGACAGTCTTCACAAAAAAGGGTCTGCCTTCCTCTTGGGGACACTCCACTCCCCTCTATATGGCAGCAGCCATGATGAACTCCTTTCTGTTTCTGGAATGAGCCACATTTCCTCCAGGCTCAGACCTTGCCTGTGTTGTTCCTTCTGCCTGGAACTGCCTTAATTCTTACGTCAGAGCTGGGCTTAAGGGCATTTTCTCAAAGACCCCTTCCCTGCACCACTCACTCTTTTCCCAGATCAGGTCATGTCCCATATTTAAATGATTAATAGAGGAACGACTTTAAAGTCTATCTCCATCCCTGACCTGTGAGCCCTGCTCCTGTTCACCACTGGATCCCAGCACCAAGGCACTTATTATTTGTTGGGTGTGAACAACTGCTCAAATCTCATATACATCAGTAAAGCTGACCTCACAACAAAATAACGGCTCCCTTTTTTGTCCTCCTAGTTTTTTTGTTTGTTTGTTTTGTTTTTTGAGACAGAGTCTTGCTCTGTTGCTCAGGCTGGAGTGCAGTAGTACAATCATGGCTCACTGCGGCCTTGATCTCCTCTGCTCAAGCAGTCCTCCCACCTCAGCCTCCCAAGAAGCTGGGGCTACAGGCATGCACCACCACATCCAGCCAATTTTTAAATTATTGATAGGGTTTTGCTACGTTGCACAGACTGGTCTTGAACTCCTGGGCTAAAATGATCCTCCCATCTTGGGCTCCCAAAGTGCTAGGATTACAGGCATGAGCCACTGCACCCAGCACTTCTATTTCTTTGTTCAAAGAAGTTTGCCCTCCTCTTAGCATTTCCACGGCCCTGCAATCATTGGATCTTGCCATGCCTGAGTTTTGTTGACTGCCCTGAATGCTCAGGCCAGTCCTGGAGTCCTGTTTGTGCGTGGCACACAGAGCCCTCCCCTGCACAGTGCTGAAGGGAGCCACAGGCTCAGAGACAGACTGTTGGACTTGCATCCCAATCCACCACCTAACAGCCGTAGGCTGTGGGCAAATCATTTACTCTCCCTCTCACTTAACAGTCCCCATCTGTAAAAAGAGGTTATAATACCTAATCATCGTTGGGTTATTGTGAGAATTCTGCGATAATCCACATAAAGGACCTGAGATAGAGAAATTGGGTTCATGAGCGATCACTTTTATTAATTTTAGAGACTAATAAACAGGTGGCAAAAGGATGGTGAGATCTGCAGCGTACGTTGTCTCTGCCTGACTCAGCTGCTGCTCCTGATGGTTCCTGCCTCTGTGCCAACTAAACAAGCAGAATCCTGCTTTCTTTTCTTTTTTACACTTATTAGATTGGTTTTCTGGGTGCCGTTCCCCCTATTGTGCTTCAAGTTTCCATTGACTGGCAGTTCCCAGACCTGCCTGTGGACCAAGATCCCCTGGGAGCTTGTTAAGGATACCGGTGCCTGGGCTCCACTTCCTCAATCTGAATGTCTGGAGCCGAGGCTCAGGTATCTGTATTTTTAACAAGCTCCTGGAGGATTCCGGGTCTCATCCAGGTTAGACAGTTATTCACTGCTCAAAACCACAGTCCAACCCCCCAAATAGTGGATTTCTGCAGATATCCTCATCTGGACATTTTCCAGACTCGTTTGTCCTTGATTAAGAGCGTTTCTCACTCTTCTCCTATGTCTCCTCTGCCTGATAATACTTGGGTTTAAAGTAAAATTTATTATCTGCCTACTAGCTTTGAAAGCTGCCCGTTGTCTGGCATATGATTTAAGGATTTTCATATGGGAGCCGTAAAATTAGATGTGGATGCTGGTGGAAATACGTCCCATGTGCATTTTCTAAGTCCACGGCTTCAAATCACGGGGCTTTGGAGTCAGGTCCCTGAGCTTAAATCTTGGCTGCATAAGGCCTTAGGAACCCCATGACCATGGCAAATTACATTACATTCATTTCAAAGTGAGGGTAAAAGTAAACAGAGAGGGCTGGGCGCGGTGGCTCATGCCTGTAATCCCAACACTTTGGGAGACTGAGGTGGGTGGATCACAAGGTCAGGAGTTCGAGACCAGCCTGGCCAATGTGGCGAAACCCCATCTCTACTCAAACTACAAAAATTAGCCGGGCATGGTGGTGGGTGCCTGTAATCCTAGCTACTTGGGAGGCTGAGGCCGGAGAACCGCTTGAACGCTCGGAGGTTGCAGTGAGCAGAGATCACGCCATTGCACTCCAGCCTGGGCGACAGAATGAGAGTCCATCTCAAAAATAAATAAATAAATAATAAAAAACAAAAATAAAAAAATAAGCAGAGAGGGAACAGGGTTTGGTAATGAAGAGTCTGGGGTCCTGAGACAGACTGCTTGGGTTCACATCCTGGCTGTACCACTTGCTAACCATGTGACCTTGGGCAGGTTACTTACACTGTGTTTCAATTTCCACAATAGTAAAATGAAAGTGATGCTAGAACTCATCTCCGAGGGTTCGAGCCAGGCTTCAGTGGGCCTCAGTGGGCTTCAGTGGGTCCTACATGGAAGCCATTTTGAGCTGTCACTGTTAGCTCTCATTACCGAATCAGGAGGCTATGAAAGTAAACAAAACAGCACATGGATAATGTTAGCACAGAGCTCATGGCAAGCCCTCAGTCAATATTAATTGAATTGATCACTTGACCAAGAATGAATTTTTTTTTTTTTTTTTTTTTGCCATTTCTGGCTAATTCTTACTCTTTAAGTCCCAGGTTAAAAGTCACTTCTACTAGAAGCCAGCTCTGATTTCTCCTTCTCCCTACTCCCACAATTAGGTTTCTGTTTTCTCAGCTAGCATGTATCACAATTGTTAACTAATTAGTCTTTAATTAGAGAAGTGAATTCTAGTGCAATTCCAAGGGCAGTCAGCAATGGCATTTGCAGCAGCAGATACTACCATAGAGAGGGAGAGGGCCTGTGGCCAACTAGCAGAGAAAGAGGACAGCAGCCCCTGACAGCTAGCAGCCATGATCAGCTGGGACTTGGTATTGCTAGGAACTGGGCTGGCCCACAGGTAGGCCATGCTGTTCTACTGTTGAACATACACAGTTGTTCACAGTTTCACAAAATACCAACATCAGACCAGGCCACTCTGATCGTGGTGGGCAAGACGAAAATAAAACCACATCTGTCATCATGTGTGAGCCCAGACAAAATGGGAACACTGTCCAAGCCACACAATACCAAACGTCCTCCTCCCCTCTGTCAATCTGAGTGACAGTTACTTCTTTGCCTATTAAAATTTGAGTCTTGCTCTACCTAGCCTTCTTTCCCTCTTGATAATATTTATTAAAATAACAAATCATAGAATTAGCCCCACTTGCTGGTGCCTCTGATGCAGGTTTTCTTGAACCTCCTCCAAAAGCATCTAACATGAGCCCAAACCTAAAATAAAATAAGTTCTTTCTCACCCCTTCTGAGGTTTCCCTTATTGCAATGAGTAATAAACTTATTCGGCAACAGGGGTGTCTCTATTGGTCTTTGGCCAGAGGACAATGACACAGGGAAGGCCCTGCCCACCTAATTGATTTTGAAAGCCTTACAAAAGAATCTGAAGGTTCAGTTTGGCCTGTGAGCCCCAAATTAGTGGCTCAATTTCTAGGTTACTAGACTGTAAATCTCCCTGCATGCAGAGACCTAATCAGTCTTATTTTCCCACAACCCAACACCAGGTCTGGCACGTCATAGGCACTCAGTAAAACAGCTATTGAATGAGGGTGGAAAAGGGCGGCTGTGAGGATTAAATGTGTTCATGCGTCTGAAGCACATGGTGCGGATGGCATGTGCCCCATCAATGAGGACTTGGTGACGGTGGCTTTTATTAATGTAGCGACTAATAAACAGGTGGTGAAAGGAGGGTGAGATCTGCAGTTTTCATGCCCCTGATGAAGACATACCGGAGACTGAACAGTTTACAAAAGAAAGAGGCTTATTGGACTCACAGTTCCACATGGCTGGGGAGGTCTTGCAGTCATGGCAGAAGGTGAAAGACACGTCTTGAATGGCAGCAGACAAGAGATAAGAGCTTGTGCACGGACACCCCCCTTTTTAAAACCATCAGTTCTCGTAAGACTCATTCACTATCACAAGAACAGTGCAGGAAGACCTGCCCCCAAACTTCAGTCACTTCCCACTGGGTTCCTCCCATGACACGTGGGAAATGTAGGAGTTAAATTCAAGATGAGATTTGGATGGGACACAGCCAAACTGTATCAGTGGCTCTAGGGCTGTTGTGTGGCAAATGATGGAACTCAGATAATGGAGATGCTTGCCACTGGAGAATTCCAAGCCCCTGGGGGAGGGGAAGAGAATTTAGTTGTAAGACATTGAAGTCCGGCTGTTTGTGACAAGTGCCGTCTTAAAGGTGCGAAGAATTCACAGAGTCTGTTGGTTCCAACTGGGAAAGTCAGGGAAGAGAATTGTGAACGAAAGCAAATGTAAAACCGGCTTTGAAAGACCCATTGGCTTTTGGGAGAAAGATGGTGGGAAAGGGGGCATTTCCTAATGGTGGTTTGGAGGGGGTGGGGGAAGCTCAGGGCAAGGTTGGAAAACAGTGGCTAGAGATGGCACAGGGGAACATGGTAGGGGTTGTGCTTCAGCTCTGGCCTTTATTCTGAAGGAGCTGGGGATCCATAAAGTTCGTGAGCACATGAGTGATTTAGTAAGACAAACTATGTAGTGATTGCCAGGATCTGGAAATAATAAAGCAAATTCTTATACAGTGCTTATTCTATGCCATGCACTTTTCTAAGTACTCTATATGAAGTAGTTTTTCATAACCAAAAGTTAGGTAGTAATAATTATTATCCCCATTTTACCAATGATGAAACCGAGGCACAGAGGGGTTAAATAACTTGGCCAGATGACAGAAACAGAAAGTGGCAGAACTGGGTCTCAAACCTAGGCTGTCTGCTTGCAGAACCTGTGCTCTTAATCAGTACTGCCACTTAGTAAATTCCTCATTGCAACGTTTCTCAAACTTGCTTGTGCATAAGAATCATCTGAGCTTTGGTGACAAATGCAGATATCCAGACCCTTCCTGGGGATAATATATTAGGGGTCTGAGCAGGGTCCTGGGAATCTCAACCAGCCAGGGAGTGGTTGGGTCGGGTCAGATGCTTTCGGTTGCTTTTTTTTTTTGAGACAGAGGCTCGCTCTGTCGCCCAAGCTGGAGTGCAGTGGTACGATCTTGGCTCACTGTAACCTCTGCCTCCCAGGTTCAAGCGATTCTCCTGCCTCTGCTTCCTGAGTAGCTGGGATTACAGGCGCCCACTGCCACGCCCACTAATTTTTGTATTTTTTAGTAGAGATGGGGTTTCACCATGTTGGTCAGGCTGGCCTCGAACTCCTGACCTCGTGATCTGCCTGCCTTGGCCTCCCAAAGTGTTGGGATTACAGGCATGAGCCATCGTGCCCGGCCTCTGTTGCTCTTAACAACAGCAAACTAAAAGTGCACAGAACAGTTAAGACATGTATTATCTCTCACAGCCAGAACAGGCAAGGTCAGTTCCGCAGCTCAAAGGTGCGGAGTTCTTTGCATCTTCCCCCTGTTCTCTGTGGTGGGCTTTTATCCTTTGCCCTCCCGCCCTCCCCATGGCCGCATAGTGGCGGCTAATGCCTTGGGCATCAGATCTCTCAGGCACACCCACAAACAGGGAAAGGAGCAACTTATCTGTATCAGGGAGGAAATGCTCCCTGATAAACTCCCAATATCCAGATCCTGCTGGCCAAAATTGGGACACATGGCTTTGCCCAGTTGCACTGTAGTGGAGGCAGCTAGGCTGCCGAGGAATAAAGAGAAGGGTCCTACCAGTGGAACCCAATCCCAAGCCTCTTCTGCAGGGCCCCGTTCATACCACTGCCCCGTTAAAGAGACTAGAGTGGCAGTTCTCAAAGGCTGCTGTGCAAAAAATTACCTGGAAAATGTGTTTAAAATACAGCTATAAAGATATCTAAGCTTTACCCCAAATCTCTGCATCAGAATCTGTGATGCATGATCAAGTTTGAGAACCACTCAACCAGAAGGGGTTGAAGGGATGGAAACCCACGGGCACTAGAGTCCAGTTCACAGTAGCTGCTCAACAGATCTGAGGAATGAACGAACGGCCCACTGTGGGAGGGAGCGTAGGGTGGGATGTGGGAGGAAGCTCTGTTCCACTTATGGTTTTTTTCCTATTTAGTGAAGTCCCAGTGTAGGGCAAGTTAATTTTCTGTTACATTGGACTGTTCATTTGCTTAGCACAGACCCCCTACTTTGACTATAATTCAAGCCAGAGGGGAGACTTTGTTCAGAAGGATATAGGCATAAGGGAGAATTACAGGCAGGCATGCAGCTGGATCTCAAAAAGAGATTGAACCAGAAGCTAGAAATATTTTACGGTTTTCTAGACTGTACAGCTCAAAGGGCTTGTTGGAAATGCTGGGAAGGCAGAATCTCGGCCCCATCCAGAACTGCTGATCAGAATCCGCGTTTTAGAGAGACTGTGGCTGGAGAAGCACTGCTGCCCCCGTGACCATTCCCAAAGTTTATGCCTTCTTTGTTCAGAAGGAAAGTCCACACCAAACCTGAGCGTCTTAGTCCCAGTTTGGGTTTTTTTTAAGAGATTGGGCGGTAGGGGGAAGGGCTCACTCTCTCGCCCAGGTTGGACTCGAACTCTTGGGCTCAAGCGATGCTCTCACCTCAGCCTGGGTCATAGTTGGGACTTAATGGCAGCTGCCTATACGCCTGGCTGCAGGATTCAATTTCAGAGCAAGAGAGTCAATTGGCCCAATTGCTGTCGGGCGTCTTCCACTGCACCAATCAGCGATGGCAGAGCAGGGGCGTGGTCAGGGTTTCCACCAGGGCTCGCCCCTGGGGAGGAGTGTTTGGGCCGGTCTAACGCCCACTGTGGACGGTAAAGGCGCTTTGGGAACAGCGTAAGTGAAAAGGGTGAATTTTCTCTCAGAAAGTGAATTCTTTTGGGGGCGGGGATGGGAAGGGAGGGGGATGGAGTCTCGCTCTGTCACCCAGGCTGGAGCATAGTGGTGCGATCGCGGCTCACTGCAACCTCTGCCTCCCGGGTTCAAGAGATTCTCCTGCCTCAGCTTCCCAAGTAGCTGGGATAACAGGTGTGTGCCAGCACACCCGGGTCATTTTTGTATTTTTTGTAGAGACGGGGTTTCGCCATGTTGACCAGCCTGGTCTTGAATTTCCGGGCTCAAGCGATCCTTCCTCCTCGGCCTCCCTAAGTGCTGGGATTCCAGGCGTGCGCCACTGTGCCCAGCAGGATATTATCATATCTTCAGGTCCCTTGATTTTTGTGTGTGTGTTGTTTTTTGCAGTGTTGTTCATGCTTAGGATTCTCATTTAGGGTTCTTGATCTCCAGGCAAGTATCCCAAATGTAAACTAAGAATTCACTATCTGGTGGCTCACGCCTGTAATTCCAGCACTTTGGGAGCCCTAGGCTCTCAGATCCCTTGAGGTCAGGAGTTTGAGACCAGCCTGGCCAACATGGTGAATCCCTGTCTCTACTAAAATACAAAAATTAGCCCGGCATGGTGGCGGACGCCTGGAATCCCAGGCACGCCGGAGACACATGCCACTGCCCTCCAGCCTGGGAGATAGAGCCAGACTCTTTCTCAAAAACTAAACAAAACAAAACAAGACAGTATCCTTAATCTGTAAAAAGCATTTACAAATCAGGAAAAAAATAAAAATTCCAATAGAAAAAAAACGAGCTAATAGAATAAACAGGAAGTTCACCAAATAAGGCATGTCATTGGAAGAATAAATGTCAAAAGGGAGTTTAATCTCACTAATTACATATAAAGGAAATGCAAATTAAACTCAAGTGATCTCATTTTGTCCTGTCAAGTCTCTCTGTGACAGCCAAGGTTAAGGGGAAAATGCAAATTATTTCAGTTTTCTGAAAGGATGTTATATAATCACCAAGTAATAAAACATTCATACCATTTTAACCCAACTCTTCAATTTCAAGGAATGTACCCAAAGAAATGAGGGATAAATTTAAACTTCTGGACAGGTTTTACTCATAAAAATCAATTCCTAGATATCTCCTCCACGTCCAAGAAAGGGAAATGGTTAAACTATTCAGCAACCAAAATGATGAAATATTATGTGGCCATTAGAGGTTGTATTTTCGATGAATGACAACGTGATGTTTTAACATGGCAAAAGTGTTTCATTAAAAAAAAATAAAATGATTTAAGCCATGATCCTAGTTTTATACTTTAAAGATACATTTTATACTTTTAAAATATATTTACTTTTTAATTTTTTTTGAGACGGAGTGTCGCTCTGTTGCCCAGGCTGGAGAGCAATGATGTGATCTTGGCTCGCTGTAACCTCCGCCTCCCGGGTTCAAGTAATTCTCCTGCCTCAGCCTCCCGAGTAGCTGGGATTTTTTACAGGTACCCGCCACCACACCCAGCTAATTTTTGTATCTTTACAAAACACAGACGAGGTTTTGCCATGTTGGCCAGGCTGATCTCGAACTCCTGACCTCAGGTGATCTGCCTGCCTCAGCCTCCCAAAGTGCTGGGATTACAGGCGTGAGCCACCGCGCCCAGCCTTAAAATATATTTTCTATACAAAAAAGAGGTTAGCCTTTTAGCTGATCATTAATTCAACAAATGTTCTTTGAGCTCCTCCCCTTCACCTGGTACTGTGGTGGGTGCAGGGGGAACAGTAATGGAAAGAAACAAGGGTCTGTCCTCACTTAACTCCTCCAACCAAATAGAAGAGAGAATAGTCATTAAATAATTTCTCAAGTGAGTATTTAATCAAGCAAAGGTCTGTCCTCACTTAACTCCTCCAACCAAATAGAAGAGAGAATAGTCATTAAATAATTTCTCAAGTCAGTATTTAATCACAGTAGCGATAGGAGCTTTGTATAAAAAGTAAGGATGTAGGCTGGGCACCGGTGGCTCACATCTGTAATCCCAGCACTTTGGACGGTCGAGGCAGGCAGATTACTTGAGGTCAGGAGTTCAAGACGATCCTGGCCAACATGGTGAAACCCCCATCTCTTCTTAAAATACAAAAATTAGCCGGGCCTGGTGGCACGCACCTTTAGTCCCAGCTATTTGGGAGGCTGAGGCAGGAGAATCACTTGAATCTGGGTGGTGGAGGTTGCTGTGAGCCAAGACTACCCCACTGCATTCAGCCTAGGCAACAGAGCCAGACTCCATCTCAAAAAAAAAAGCAAGGATGTGTATTGCCATGTTTTGACAGCATTGGGAAGTTTTTCTTTTGTTTTTCTAGAGACAGCCTTGCTCTGTCACCCAGGCTGGAGTGCCCTGGTGCCATCCTAGCTCACTGCAGCCTAGAACTCCTGAGCTTAAGCCATCCTTCCACCTCAGCCCCACAATTAGCTGGGACTACAGGCACACAGCATCATACCTAGCTATTTTTTGTATGTTTTTGTGGAGACAGCATCTCCCTTTGTTGCTCAGGCTGATCTCAAACTCCTGGTCTCAAGTGATCATCCTGCCTCAGCCTCCCAAATTGCTGGGATTATAGGAATGAGCCTGGACAACAACAAAAAAAACTTAGCCTAGTTTTTTCTTCTCTGCACTTTTCTATGTAGAGAAGAAAATCGTAAAATTCATGTTAACTTTTATTTTGCAAAAATTAACATTGTAATTTAAAAAGAGAAAAGGATTTGTTAAATGGAATTTTTAAGTTGAAGAAGGGAAGGAGGAAGCAAATTAGATAGGAAGATATCAAAGCTGTCTTGAGATGTCTGAAAGGCAATTTGGTAGGAAAGGAGCTACAGTTGGTTCATGTGAGCCCTAAGGCACCACAGAGACAAACTTCAGAGAAATAGATTTGGATTATCTATGAAATTCATGTAATAGTCGTACATTTTAAGCAACATCATGATCAAACAACTCAGTATGTCCCTGCTACAAACCAGAACTAAATACAATAAGCAATTCTCAGATGCACACCTGAACACGCAGGAAAGAAGGGAAATCCCCTGGAGCCAGAAAACAAAACCAAAAGCAGCAGCAGGTGTATGAGGCTGTGAGCTTCTTGTGGTATCGGGGACAGGGTCTGATCTCACTAAACAGGAGACTTGATTTTAATGGCCATACCAGGGTAGGGGCTGAAGCCCTGAGCTCTGGCAAAAAGTTAGACATAAGACCCCTACATAAAGAGGTGGCCCTTGCTGCATTCTCAGTGAAAAGAGGGACTAGAGAATATTCTTGGGGGGTGGGCAAGTCACGCCTCTACTGGAAGCACTTCCCCCCAAGGTTATGAGTCATCCCGCCTCAGCAGATGTGGGGCGTTTCACTTTCTTCTAGGGTGCTCTGAGATTCCCCAAGGCCCATGTCACTCATTATGCCAAACCTGCATAAAGATAAATAATAACCTATTGTGCATGGTTACCATAATGTCCACTGAGAACTCTCAAGAACTTGCAGTGTGCCTGGCTCGCAGTACGCCTTATCCTTCCCTTGAATCTTTACTAGAACAACAAGATCTAAGCTCTGAGATCACTGCAATATCCCCATTTTACCAACAAAAGAACTGAAGAGCAGAGAAATGACTTGGTCAAGGCTCTACAGCTATTGAGTGGAGGCAGAGGTTGGTCCAGGGTCAATCTGACTGTACACACACACACACAGAGACACACACACACACACACCCCTGTCAATGAGTGGCGACTCCAGCATCAAATCACATGCACATACCCAAGTTGGTCCAAGTTCAGTCTGACCACACACACACACACACAGACTCACCTGGGGATGAGTAGGTACTCTGGCATCAAATTGCATACAAACACCCAGTTGGTCAGGCGCGGTGGCTCACGCCTGTAATCCCAACACTTTGGGAGGCCGAGGCAGGCGGATCACTTGAGGTCAGGAGTGTGAGACCAGCCTGGCCAACATGGTGAAACTCCATCTCTACTAAAGATACAAAAACTAACTGGGCATGGTGGCAGGCACTGTGACTGGGACTGAGTAGTCCCAGCTACTCAGGAGGTTGAGGCAAGAGAATCACTTGAACCCAGGAGGCAGAGGTTGCAGTGAGCCGAGATCATGCCATTGCACTCCAGCCTGGGTGACAGAGCAAGACTCCATCTCAAAAAAAAAAAAAAAGAAAGAAATTGGGGAGGCCGAGCAGGTGGATCACCTGAGGTCAGAAATTTGAGACCAGCCTGGCCAACATGGTGAAACTCTGTCTCTACTAAAAATACAAAAATTAGCCAGGTGTGGTGGTGCGTGCCTATAATCCCAGCCACTAGGGAGACTGAAGCAGGAGAATCACTTGAACCCAGGAGAGGGAGGTTACAGTGAGCCGAGGTGGTGCCGTTTTACTCCAGCCTGGGCAATAGAGCAAGACTCCATCTCAAAAAAAAATAAAACACCCAAATTGGTCCAAGGTCAGTCTGACCATGCATACTCACACATACACAGAGATAGACAGACAGACAGACACACACACACACACACACACACACACAAACACACCCCTGGGGATGAGTGGCTATTGCGCCATCAAATCACATGCGAACAACCAAAGGGAATGAGGAAGGCCTCTGGTCGCCAGCAGTCCCTCAGTGATTACCATAAGCCTTTCCCTGGGGTGTCTCTGCAGGTCCTGCTGTTCACAGCAGATTCTAGAAAGGCCATGTGTGTGTGAAGGGTTGCCCTTGATCAATCCAGCCAGGAGGCGCCAGCAAGCCGACTATCTGGATGAGAGTCTTCAGCACCCGATGCCCCTTTGTTGCTATTGAATTCCGGACACCTGCAACAGAATACTATTAATATAATAATTATATGCTTCCATGTTTTGTATTCATATGTGACCTTCTCACTGAGGCCTTCCTGGACCTACTTAAAACTGCATGCCCGCTGGACGCGGTGGCTCACGCCTGTAATCCCAGCACTTTGGGAGGCCGAGGCAGGCAGATCACGAGGTTAGGAGATTGAGACCATCCTGGCAAACATGGTGAAACC
>NW_012116477.1:475072-479051 GCF_000951035.1 Colobus angolensis palliatus
GCTAGTTTTTTGTATTTTTTAGTAGAGACGGGGTTTCCCTGCGTTAGCCAGGATGGTCTTGATCTCCTGACCTCGTGACCTGCCCGTCTCAGCCTCCCAAAGTCCTGCTTTATTTTTCTCCATAATATTTACACCACCTGATTTACACACTATGTATTTAAATACTTATTGCCTGCACCACTCCTAACTAGAATGTCAGCTCCATGAGGGCAAGGATTTTTGTCTCTTTGGGTCAGGGCTCTGTTTCTAGTGCTTAAAACAGTTCCTGGCACACAGTCGGTACAGTACCTCATAAACATTTGCTGAATAAATTAGTGAATAAAGTCATCAGTAACAGCAACTTTACATGCCTGGTTTCTGATCATCATAATGTCCTAGGAGACAGGAATGGAAATTGTCCCCATTCTCCAGGTAAAGAAACTGAGGATCAAGGAGATAAGACCTCACAGCCTAAGCTCTGGAGCAAACCCTTTCTGGTCTATAGCCATCTACTTTGGGATGACTCAGGTTGCATGGGATTAGCCCTGCCCCCAAAATAATCCCTGCACCTGGGTTCCTGAATCCCTTTGCTGTTTTTTGTTTGTTTATTTTTTGTTTGTTTGTTTGTTTGAGACTGTCTGCCTCTGTCACCCAGACTGGAGTGTAGTGGCATGATCTCAGCTCACTGCAACCTCTGTCTCCCAGGTCCAAGCGATTCTCCTGCCTCAGCCTCCTGAGTAGCTGGGACTACAGGTGCGCACCAGCACGCCCGGCTAATTTTTGTGTTTTTAGTAGAGACAGGGTCTCACCAGGTTGGCCAGGCTGGTCTCAAACTCCTGACCTCAAATGAGCCACAGCCTCCCAAAGTGCTGGGATTACAGGTGTGAGCCACCGCACCCGGCCCTTTGCTGTGTTTAACCTACCCACTCATGATGCTTCCTGCTTCCTCTCCAAGACACCAAAGCACAGGCAACAAAAGTGAAAATAGACAAATGGGACTACATTAAATTTTTGTTTTTGTTTTTTTTTTTTTGAGATGGAATTTTGCTCTTGTTGCCCAGGCTGGAGTGCAGTCACGTGATCTGGGCTCACTGCAACCTCCACCTCCCAGGTTCAAGTGATTCTCCTGCCTCAGCCTGCCAGGTAGCTGGTATTACAGGCATGTGCCACCACGCCTGGCTAATTTTGTATTTTTAGTAGAGACGGGGTTTCTCCATGTTAGTCAGGCTGGTCTCGAACTCCCTACCTCACGTGATCCACCTGCCTTGGGCTCCCGAAGTGCTGGGATTGCAGGTATGAGCCACTGTACCCAGCTGGGAGTACATTAAATCTTAAAACTATGTGCATCAAAGGAAACAGCAGAAATGAAAATGCAGCCTGTGGAATGAGAAAATATTTGCAAATTATACATCAGAGAAGGGGTTGATATACAAAATACTCCTACATTTCCCTCTGCTGGGACTTGCCCAGGCTTACGGTAGAGGCCAGTTAAGAGATGGAGCCCAGCCAATCCCTGGGGAGAGCAGAAAGTGGCAGGAGGGTGAAGGGCCTACCACCTACCTTTCAAGAGAGTGCTGAGGAGCCTGTGAGCTGACTTGTAGGGAGGGCCTGGCCATCCATACTCATCCCACAGGGAACACCTTCCAGCACAGGGGGTCACTTGTACAGGAAGTTGTAGAGCAGAAGGTTGGGAGGTCATGGGAGTATGACCATGACCCAGCACCCTGGTTTTAGCACCAAAAGTTCTTGAGAAACCCCAGTCCAAGGCAAACAGGGATGGTTGATCATCCTAGCTCATGAGCATTTCAGTTAAGAGTTTGATGCACAAGTGCCAGAGTCTGGTTCTATTGAACTGTAATATATCCCCTTTGACATTTATTGAGATTCAACCATGGCCACATCCTGTGCTACTGAATTCTCGTGTTAAACTTTGCAACATCCTTATGAAGCAGGCATGGTGATTATCCCCATTTATAGTGAGAAAACAAGTTCAATGAAGTTATATGACTGGCCTGAGGTCACATCCACAGTGAATGGTCAAACCTGAACTTATATCAGTTTGAAGATGCATTTTAACACATCTGAAACAGCGATGCATTTTAGAATCAGTGAGATTTCTGTCAACCAACAGGCAGTCCAAAAACATTACTTTGCTGTGCATATGAACAAACCTGATTTCAGTGGGTCACATTTTTCTCACCTCAGCTGCGTTGTGTGCAATTTTGGAACTATATGTCTTGAGTTTAATTGCTGTTTAAAATGTCTTCCAAGATGTTGCATAATGAAGCAAGTTGAAGATGAAAAGTAATTGCTTACCCAGAAATGCCTGAAAACAGTAACAGGGGTAAATTTGATATTAATGAAGCAAATCTGCATTGTTGGAGGAGCAACTGCAATTGCATGTTCTTGCAAAGCAACAACCGAGAAAGGTGGAATTCCTCATATAGACAGAGCTGGGTTAAGTTCTACTGCCAAGATAGATGGAAAAGGATGGTCTCTGCTAGTGGTTCTTAAACTTGAGTGTGTATCAGGATCACCTGGAGGGCTTGTTAGAGCACAGATTGTTGGGTGCACCCCCAGAGTGTCTGATTCAGTAGGTCTGAGATGGGGCCCAAAAAATTTGCCTTGGTAACAAGTTCCCAGGCAGCTCCAATGCTGCTGGCCAGGGACAATGCTTTGAGAACCCAAGCAGAGCAAGAGAAACTGGGAGAAATAGCCAGATCCCATAGAGTAAATGAAAACATTTCAACAAGAGGCAGGTGCAACTGATTCATGCATCAGAGATACTTGGCATGAAGACAGGAAACATCAGTTTGTCGGAATCTTTCAGCTGACTTTAAACCGAAGCCCTTGACTTCCCTACACATACTTCCATTGAGAAAAATGGAAACTATGGCTTTACTCAAATACCAAATGCTGACAGCACCAAGGTATCATTTGACATGTATCAGAGTGATATGGTCACTACTGAAGGTGCCAAAGAGATGGACATCAGGAACCTGAGTTTCCTGCCAAATGTCCAAAGAAGTCAAGAAAAGCCCATTTGATAAATATAAAATAAAATATCTCAAAAAAGAAAGCGGTGTCATCATATGTTTAATTGGCAGCCTTTTCATCGTATATGAAATTATGATGCATTTTACAATCTAAAACATCCTAGATTCAAAGAAATATAGTGTTTGTTTTAAGAGAAAACATAACTAGCACCTGGAGCCTGTGGCATGGATATTAGTGCTTTGGACAAAGCTAAAATAAATAGTGATGTTAGGCCTGTGCCTAACATCATCTGTAAATAAATGTCAAAAATGTCAAAGGTGGTGTCTGAGTGACTGAAGTTTGGGAAACAGAATATTACAGTGGCTTTCAAAATTATCACTAAGGCCTATTAGCCTGAAAGATTCACTCATTGAACAAGCCTCCATTGGTCATATTTACTACATATTTGAAGACAAATCTTCATGTGACAAATTACATTCTAAGAAAGATAGAACCAAAAAGAGAAAGAGGAGGGAAGGGAGGAAGGAAGGAAGGAAAGGGGAAAGGAGGGGAGGGGAGGAGAGGGAGGGAAAGAGAGAAGGAAAGAAGGAAGGGAGGGGAAGAGAAGGAGGGAGGGAGGAAGGGAGGGAGGGAGGAAGGAAAGGGAAAGAAAGGAGGGAAGAAGGGAAGGGAGGGAAGGGAGGAAAGAAACATGCTTAAGTCCCAGACTATAAATGTAGTTAGCAGAGTAGTCACAGAGTTTTTTATAACGAAAAAATTTGAGACCGCCTATCTTGTCTTTTAAAATTTATTTATTTTTTGAGATGGAGTTTCGCTCTTGTCACCCAGGCTGGAGTGCAATGCCACAATCTCGGCTCACTGCAACCTCCACCTCCCACGTTCAAGCAGTTCTCTTGCCTCAGCCTCCAGAGTAGCTAGGATTTCAGGCACCTAGCTGCCTGGCTAATTTTTGTATTTTTAGTAGAGACGGGGTTTCACCATGTTGACCAGGCTAGTCTTAAAC
>NW_012116477.1:479101-488625 GCF_000951035.1 Colobus angolensis palliatus
TTATTTATTTTTTGAGATGGAGTTTCGCTCTTGTCACCCAGGCTGGAGTGCAATGCCACAATCTCGGCTCACTGCAACCTCCACCTCCCACGTTCAAGCAGTTCTCTTGCCTCAGCCTCCAGAGTAGCTAGGATTTCAGGCACCTAGCTGCCTGACTAATTTTTGTATTTTTAGTAGAGACGGGGTTTCACCATGTTGACCAGGCTAGTCTTAAACTCCTGACCTCAGGTGATCCACCTGCCTCGGCCCCCCAAGTAATGGGATTACAGGTGTGAACCACCACACCTGGCCTACAATTATATTTTATATGAAGTCTGTGTTTTGCTATTTTTTTTTTCTTTTTGCATCAGAACCTCAGTAAGAGTACAAGGAAATTTTTTGAGGGGGAAAATGCTGAGGAGAATGTCAATTAGACTAGTTTTGCCCCAAATCCCTTCTATCAGTTCCCTTTTGGTGTTTTATTAGGATTTTGTCCTATAGCTTATGAAAGCACCTAAGGCATTTGGCTGCAGCTAACAGAAAACTTACCTGGCATAAATTATAGAGACATAAATTATAGGGACATTTCTTGTTCATTTAAGAAGTCTAGGGCAGGCATGGTGGCTAACACTGTAGGAGGCCAAGACAAGTAGATCGTTTGAGCTCAGGAGTTTGAGACCAGCCTGCGCAGCATGTCAAGACCCCAGTCTCTACAAAAAATACAAAAATTAGCTGGACATGGTGGTGCATGCCTGTAGTCCCAGCTACTCGTGAGGCTGAGGTGGGAGAATTGCTCAAGCCTAGGAGGCCGAGGCTGCAGTGTGCTGTGATTGCGCCACTGCACTCCAGCCTAGGTGACAAAGTGGGACCCTATCTCAGGAAAAAAAAAAAAGAAAAAGAAAAACGTATAGATTTGGGTGGTTTCAGAGTTCTGATTCAGCATCTGATTTTCATGTTTACCCTTACGGTTATAGAATGGCTGCCACAGATCCGGGCATCGCATCATCATTCCAGCATGTACAAAGATAGGAAGTACGGCAGCCAGGGCAACAAGATGAGTTTTTCTCAACTGCATCATTTTCCATCTGCCCTGCCTACCCTTTCCCCCCATGCTATTTTAAATCAGGGAGGAAAATCTTTTACAGAAGCCTCCCAGCAAATGCTGTCTAGTGTCTCATTAGCTAGAACTGGGTCACATGATCACTCTGAAGCCACAAAGGAGGCTGGGAAAGCAAACTAATATGTACATTCGCTCTGCAAAGGAAAGTAGGCAGAGGGCATAGCTAGAGGGCATTTATATTAAGAAAATTAATAATCACCATATCTTTTAGTTTCAGCTCCAGAATTTGTTTTTGAACATGGCTATCAAACTTATCTGCCCACGGAAAGTAATGAAAACCAAACAGCCACTGTCATCTCTCTCCCTGCCAAGTCACGCACCAAAAAGCCCACAACGCCACCTGCTCAGAAAAGGCTTAACTGTTGCTATCCAGGTAAAGGCAGCATTATGTTCTACTTGTGTAGAAGGTGTGACATTTAATCAGGCTCCAGGGCTTTTCCTCATGAGTTCATGACGAGTGCTCATGGAAGTGCCCCCAACTACCTGGCATAAAAATCAGGGCCTTCTGGCATTTGCATCAGCACATACAACCTGTCTCCCACTGTGGTCATTCTGCACCTGGGTTCTAAGACTTTTCTAGCCATAGGCCTTTGAAGTGGAACTCGTGAAAATTTCAGGTTGCTGTAAATTTTTTTCCTATGCTATAGCTTAGGACGATATCCAGTAAAAATTCTCTTTCCTTACCTTGGTTTTAATGTACTTGGAAATAATATCGGACATACAGAAAGTTTGCAAAAATTGTACCAAAAAAATCCCTGTGTGCCCTTCATCTAGATTCCCCAAATGTTACCATTTTATTATACTTGCTTTGTCATTCTTTGTGTATATACAAATATATATACAAGTGTAGTTTTCCCCAAACCATTTGAAAGTTGCTGACAATGCGATGCCCTTTTGTTCCTAAATACTTCAGTGTGTATTTCCTAAAAACCAGAATATTCTTTTAAATAACCACAGGACAAGCATCAAGATCAGAAAACTAACATTTTTAGGTACTATTATCTAACCTACTGACCTTAGTCAGATTTCATCATCAAGTGTCCCACTGATGTCCTTTCTACCATTATCAAAAGAATGACATTTTTCCCCTTGGGATCCAGTTTCCAACCAATTATTACTGATTGCATTTAGATTTTATGGCTTTCATTTCCTCTAATCAGGAACAGGGAAGCATTTATCTTTCATAAGCTTGACATTTTTGAGAAGTATAGGCCAGTGATTTTGTCAAAAGGGCCTCAGTTTGGGTTTATTTGATGTTTCCTTATGATTAGATTCAGGTTACGCAGTTTTGGCAGGAACCACAAAATGACATTGTGTCTTTCCTGGTCATCACATACGAAGGCATGTGAGATCTCTTTTTCCCCGTACTGTGGTGTTAACTCTTGTCACTTGGGTAAGGACGTTTCTGCCAGTTTTCTCCCCGCTAAAAGTTACTAAGTTTCCCTTTATGATTAATCTTCCCTTTTTTCGTTTTTTTTTAGGTTGCCAATTCAAGACTGCTTATGGCATGAAGGACATGGAGCGGCATTTAAAAATTCACACGGGTAAATAGCATTTCTTTAGCACATACGCCCTCAACACCTGCTCTGTGCTCGGAGCTGGGGACCCACATAGGTCAGATGAATGATACCACTCCAAACATCACTGGCTGTTACGGGAATACAAGTCCAGATTTCAAAAACTAAGGTGCCATTTGTACACATGATTTTGGCAGAAAAGTCTTCAACATAATAAAATCCAGCTCTGGAGAGGATGTGAGCAAACTTAGCGAAGTGGGAATATGAACTGCTACAGCCATTTTGAAAATGATTCTGCCAAAATTAATTAAAATTTGAATGCACATATTCTCATTTTGAGGAGATGATCCTACAAGTGCATGTGTGTGTGTAATGATTAGCAAAGAGAGGAATAATGGGAGAGAAAAGAAACTGTCTCTTTTTTTTTGTCTTTTTCTTTTATTTTTTGAGACAGGGTCTCACTCTGTCACCCAGGCTGGAGTGCAGTGGCACTCGACCTGCCCACCTCAGCCTCTGGAATAGCTGGGACTACAGGCAGGCGCCACCACACCTGGCTAATGTCTTGTATTTTTTATAGAGAGGGGGGTCTCACCATGTTGTCCAGGCTGGTCTTAAATGTCTGGACTCAAGCGATCCATCCACGTCGGCCTCCCAAAGTGCTAGGATTATAGGTGTGAGCCACTACACCTGGCCCAAAACTTTCCTTTTATGTATCTTTACACTATACCACTGAATACAGTGAGTGTGTGTTATTTTTGTAATTTAGAAAGGAGAATTTAATACATACTTGTTTTAAAACAAGAGGAAAAGATCAATGCATGGGAAAAGAAAAAAGTGATGATTTCTGGTGATTTTATTTTTCTTTAATATATTATTTTTATGTTTCCCAGACTTTCTGCATGGAAAAGGAATTGCCTTTAGACTCTTTTTTAACAAAGTGTTAGGTGCTCATATTCAAATGATACAGATTTAAATTTAAAAAGTATAAATGTGTATAAGATGCAGTGACTTTTGGTTTTGGCTTCACTGATTGCCCAAAGCCTGCTATTTAGCTTCAGCCTTTGGAAGATGAGTAGCCAAGAGTTATTTCTTATATTCCTTGGCCATGACCAATAAGTGCCTTATTGCACTGGGGTCACCATCATATCTAATCAGCCTCACAGTGTCATGCCATCTGGATTTGTTCTAATGATCCAAATACTAAGTTTCAAGTATTGATTGGCAAGCATTCTAGTGTAATAAGCAATGAAACTCTCCATGTGAGTTTCATCTGTTGTGGTTTCATCCATCAAGCCATAGCATATTTGTTATTGAAAGAATAAAGTACTATAATTTTTGTTTTGTTTTGTTTTTTTGTTTTTTGTTTTTTTGAGACAGAGTTTCACTCTTGTTGCCCAGGCTGGAGTGCAGTGGCGCGATCTTGGCTCACCGCAACCTCCGCCTCCCAGGTTCAAGCCTCCCAAGTAGCTGGGATTACAGGCATACACCAACACACCCGGCTAATTTTTGTATTTTTAGTAGAGATGACGTTTCTCCATGTTGGTCAGGCTGGTCTCAAACTCCCGACCTCAGGTGATCCACCTGCCTCGGCCTCCCAAAGTGCTGGGATTACAGGCGTGGGCTACCACATCCGGCTGAGTACTATAATTATTAATGATGATAGGGAAAGCATTGTGAAAGTACAAGTGAGGGCCACAACTTTGTCTATTTCTGCAAATCCACAGAAAATATCTTCTACACAGTTAGCCCACCTGGTGTTTGTAGGATAGTTTCTGCATAACTGAAGTGTCTCTGTCTACATTTTCAAGTTTAAGTGTATCCTCACCTTAGTTACCTTCAGAGAGTGAGGGCATGCTTAATTACCCCTGGGGTTGGGGTTTGGGGGAGCAACAGCAACAGGGCTCTTTACCAGCTGAGTTGGCCAAAAACCATTGAGCTCTGCCAACATCCAGCATCTGCCCAGTGTTGCAGATACACAGTGTAGTGACCACGGAACTACTGAGCCACTGACAATGCTGGTAAATTGTTGTTTCTGGGTTTTTTAATTTGATGACTAAAATTTTGTTTGTTTGTTTTTGTGTTTCTTTTTTTCTTTTTTTTTTTTTTTTGAGACAGAGTCTTGCTCTGTCACCCAGGCTAGAGTGCAGTGGCGCGATCTCAGTTCACTGCAAGCTCCACCTCCCAGATTCACGCCATTCTCCTGCCTCAGCCTCCCAAGTAGCTGGGACAACAGGCGGCTGCCACCACGCCCAGCTAATTTTTTGTATTTTTAGTAGAGATGGGGTTTCACCATGTTAGCCAGGATGGTCTCGATCTCCTGACCTCATGATCCACCCGCCTCGGCCTCCCAAAGTGCTGGGATTATAGGTGTGAGCTACTGAGCCTGGCCTACTGAAGTGTTTAATAATAAAAATGCTTTTTTTTTTTTCCTTTTGAGATGGAGTCTCACTCTGTCACCCAGGCTGTTGTGCAGTGGCACAATCTCGGCACACTGCAACCTCCGCCTTCTGGGTTCAAGTGATTCTCCTGCTTCAGCCTCTTGAGTAGCTGGGATTACAGGTACCCGCCACGATGCCCAGCTAATTTTTGTATTTTTAGTTCAGATGGGGTTTCACCATGTTGGCCAGGCTGGTCTCGAACTCCTGACCTCAAGTGATCTGCCTGCCTCAGCCTCCCAAAGTGCTGGAATTACAGGCGACAGCCACCATGCCCAGTCAAAATACTGATCTTTAATAAACTTTTAGATGTATTCTTAAATCCCAAATATTTATTTTATGATGACTGATCAGCTTTGGCTGACTATTTTAGCACTTGGCTAGTTACGATTTGGTCAGGATAATATTTGATATATAAAATAAAAAAAAGAAAATCCTAACTCACAGCCACCTCCTTCCAAGACCAAAAGTCAGCTGTCCTAATAGACCTCTATGTCTCATTCTGAAATATTTGCATGCCTAGACCAGGTCTAAAAACACACACATTTAATTTTTTCCATGTCTTATAAAGTTAATACAATACACGCTATCAGTGCAACTTGTTTTTTTTCATTTACTTTTGCACATCATTTCACATCAGTATGTCATATCGACTTACTCTTTTTCATGGCCAAGTAAGGAATGGATTCAATAATTTATGCATATCCATACAGTGAAATACTTCAGCCTTAACAACCATGTTGTGGATATGTAATGATATGAAACAGGTGATAGAAATTACTGTAAGTGCAAGAAAGTAGTCAATAGGGAGGCAGTGCAGTATTTGCCAAAACACACACACACACACACACACACACACGCACACACACACACACACAAGACGGTCCTGGGTTCTAATCCCAGCTGTTGCAAGGATTATATATAGTAATTCAAAGGCTCAGTGCCATTTGAAAAGTGTTTAAATTGATGTTAGCCAGGAGTTTTTATGTACCCAAAACATACACACACACAGATTGGAAAAATATACACCAAAAAGTTAGCAGTTGTTCACAGATGTCAAGTTGACACATGCATTAGTGAGGTTCAGATTAAACTGCTGTAAGAATGAAACTGAAACACCAGCTCTAACAAGCAAGATAGGGGTTTGTATCTGTCCCGTGTAACTGTCCAGAGGTGAGCAGGCAGGTCAGGACAGGTGGGCAGCTCTGTCCTAGGGACCATCCAGGCACTTAAGTTCCTCCCACCTCATTCTGTTACATGACTCCACCCACCTGCAGGTATGCCACCCTCACCTGCTCACTCACCTGCCCTCATCCGCTCACTCGCCTGTCCTCACCCACTCACTCACCTGCCCGCACCTGCTGCCTTACCCCCATGCCATGGCTAGAAGCAGGAAAAGAGAAAATGTAAAAGGCAAGCAGTTTCCTCTTGTGAAAGAGACACACTTTACTTTCTCTGCCATCGCTTTGATAAAAGCTTAGTCACAGATCACACCTAGCTGCAGGCGAGGCTGAGAAGTGTAGTCTTTCGCTGGTCAGCCATGAACTCTGCTGAAACTTAGGTGTTCTAAATTTTAGGGTGCATCTCTGTTGTGAAAAGGAAAAAGGAGAGAGTGAATATAAGAGAAAATTAACACAACTGTTATCATTTTACTTACCTATGTTTTAAAATTTTATTTTAATTGCCTTCTATTTTTAATTTATAAAAAATTTATAAGAAATTCATATTCATCATTTAAAAAATTCAAGTAATATCAATCAGGAAAATGGAAGAAAATTCCCCTCTCCCAGGATGTTAGCTCTTTGCCAATCATCCACCCAGTGTTTCAGGGTTTCTGGATATTCTTTGGTGGTTGTATATGACTTTTTTCGTAAGGCAGTGGGAAATAAGCCTTTTCCTTTTTTAATCTTGTTTCCTGCTGCCATCTGTGCGTGTGTGTGTTTGAAGGAGACAAACCTCATAAGTGTGAAGTCTGTGGCAAGTGCTTTAGCCGGAAGGACAAGCTGAAAACTCACATGCGGTGCCACACGGGCGTGAAGCCCTACAAGTGTAAGACGTGTGACTACGCCGCTGCCGACAGCAGCAGCCTCAACAAGCACCTGCGGATCCACTCGGACGAGCGGCCCTTCAAATGCCAGATCTGCCCCTACGCCAGCCGCAACTCCAGCCAGCTCACCGTCCACCTGCGATCCCACACGGGTGAGTCCCGCCTGTTATTTGCTCTCTACACTTCCTATGGCATAAATCATAATCACCTTAAAGCATTCAGCCACGATGGAAGAAATCGAGTTGGAACCTTTGCTCATCCCGTTGTTTGCAGTTTTGTTTTGTTGTTGTTGTTGTTGTTTTGTCTCGCTCTGTTGCCCTGACTGGAGTGCAATGGCGCTATCTCAGCTCACTGCAACCTCCACCTCCCAGGCTCAAGCAATTCTTGTTTCTCAGCCTCCCAAGAAGCTGGGATTACAGGTGTGTTGCACCACACCCAGCTAATTTTTTGTGTTTTTAGTAGAGATGGGGTTTTGCCATATTGGTCAGGCTGATCTTGAACTCCTGACCTCAAGTGGTCTGCCCACCACAACCTCCCAAAGTGCTGGGATTACAGGCATGTTGTACCACGCCCGGCTAACTTTTTCTATTTTTAGTAGAGATAGGGTTTTGCCATATTGGTCAGGCTAGTCTTGAACTCCTGACCTCAAGTGGTCTGCCCACCTCAGCCTCCCAAAGTGCTGGGATTACAGGCATGAGACACTGTGCTTGGCCCATTTGCAGTTTTGCTTTTCAGCTGCCTTAAGAGCCTTTCTCAGTAAAATAGGAGAAAACCGTGAAGTTTATAGCTTTATACATATGTATATCTCTTTATATAACTTTATAACTTATTCACTTGTAAAGTATGTAATTGAGGAGGCGCACAAAATAAAATACAGGTATGAGCCATGTATCTTTGATAAATTCTGCATAATGATTAGGCATTCCAGTCATTTTTGAAGCATACTCTAGTTCAGCATGGAACAGCTTGACCAAAAAACATTCAGCAAAATTAGCAGAGTAGGTAACTCAACAAATTACATACTTCTTTCTTTTGGTGTATCAGTTAGATAATGATTCAATAATGCTGCGATAACAACCATGAAATCTCAGTACTGTATAATAAACATTTGTTGCTAACATTCTTTAGGTCAGCAGGAAGTTGACTGGACAACTCTGTTGATCTTGGCTTGGCTTAACCACATGTGTGGGGAAGGCTGGGTGCCTTCCAGATTTGCCTGGGGATCTGCTGGCCGTGGGCTGGCTGGCTGTCCACTGGCCTTGGCTGAGGCAATCTGGCTGTGTTCTGTGCATCTCTCATCGTCCTCCTGGGACCATGGACTAACCCAGGCTTGTCCTTCTCATGAGGATGGCAGAGGTGCAAGCAAGGAAGCCCCAGTGTAAGCCCATTTCAAGTCTTTGCTTCTATAAGCTGTTAAGCATCACATTGGCTAAGGCAAGTCACATGTTTCATCCTGGTGTCGAGGGTGGGACTGAGCTCACCTACGTGAGAGGTCATCACAGTGTTACGTGGCAAAGATCAGGGATGCAGGGAAGGTGAAGAATTGGGACCTTTTTTTTGTTTTTTTTTTTTTTGAGATGGAGTCTCGCTCTGTCACCCAGGCTGGAGTGCAGTGGTGCAATCTCAGCTCACTGCAACTTCCACCTCCTGGGTTCAAGTGATTCTCCTGTCTCAGCCTCCTGAGTAGCTGGGATTATGGGCGCATGCTGCCATGGCTGGCTAATTTTTTGTATTTTAGTAGAGATGGAGTTCCACCATGTTGCCCAGGCTGGTCTCAAACTCCTGAACTCAGGCAATCTGCCCACCTCAACCTCCCAAAGTGCTAGGATTACAGGCGTGAGCCACCTCACCGGGCTGAATTGGGACCATTTTTGCAAACAACCACAGTCCACCTTTATCCTCACCATCATTCACATCTCTCTGACAAGCAAAATGCATTCACACTTTCCCAAGAACCCCACAAGTCTCATACAGTCATAGGATCAGCCTTAAAGACCACAGTTGTGTGATCTCCCTTGGGTCTGGATATGGTTTCTCTTCATCTAGAGATGGTTGAAATAAAAAACAGGTTGTCTGTCCTGATACACCCAATATACAATGGTAAAACAAAAAACCAAAATAATTACCATAATTCTACCATTTGAAAGTAGTATAAGACACATGCACATGTATATTCATTGCAGCAGTATTCACAATAGCAAAGACTTGGAACCAACCCAAATGCCCATCAATGATAGACTGGATAAAGAAAATATGACACATATATACTGTGGAATACTATGCAGCCATAAAAAAGGTTGAGTTCATGTCCTTTGCAGGGACATGAAGCTGGAAACCATCATTCTTAGCAAACTAACACAGGAACAGAAAACCAAACACTACATGTTCTCACTCATAAGTGGGAGTTGAACAATGAGAACACACGG
>NW_012116477.1:489065-501805 GCF_000951035.1 Colobus angolensis palliatus
AAGGAAGGAAGGAAGGAAGGAAGGAAGGAAGGAAGGAAGGAAGG
The DNA here is from genome assembly GCF_000951035.1 of Colobus angolensis palliatus. Classification (NCBI taxonomy): domain Eukaryota; kingdom Metazoa; phylum Chordata; class Mammalia; order Primates; family Cercopithecidae; genus Colobus; species Colobus angolensis. Next base: position 489,110 of record NW_012116477.1, read on the forward strand.
AAGGAAGAACGGAAGAACGGGAGGCATTTGTCAGTCTGTGGTCCATAACATTTCTGAAATTCTTCTGAGCACATGTTCCCAGGTTCCCCCTACTCAGGGGATAGGGAATGTTTCTTGATTAGGCCTTGGCTCAGCTCTTTGGTTCTTAACCGTGCCATTGGAGCATCCTTTCCATCACTTTCCTAAGCTACTTCTAAAAAAGATTGCAAAATGTACCTTTGAGAAACTTTTCTCAGCTTGCTTCCTGTCTGCCAAAAGCTGGAGGTCTTTTACCTTTTGTTTTAGTAAGGCTGGTGACAGTGTTGCTGGTAGAGCTGTCTTTAAAAACTGTGTGAGTTTCCTATGTATCCATTTGCCAAAAGTGATACCCACAATTCTTTTGGAATCTTGCCTCTTCTTCTAAACTCAATTATAGGTACTTTTGGCATTTAACCTTCTGTGGGTTTTAAGAGTCCTTTGTCCAGCTGAGAGAACATACTTGGCACCAACTTCATTCTCACCATTCTTAATTCCCTTTTGGAGATTTTAATAAAGAGTCTTACATTTAGACCCCTTATTTCACATTTGGTCTTCACTCTGAGACTGGTTTCTTAGATATGGTCTTTGTCCCAGACTTTTGTCTTACTTGGGAAAGCTGGCTGGAGAAGCTGGCTGGAGAAGCTGGCTGGAGATGAGAAACTATATCCAGTAAATCTTTGACTTTCTATCTTCCTTCTAAATTCTACTTAGAAAATGTCCAGTTCTTTTTTTGAGTTTGTCTCTTTCTTGTAGTCTTTTATCATATGCAGCTTATAAGACACTTTCACTATTCTGCCTAGAATTTATCTCTTTATTCAAGTCCAAAACTCATTATGTACATTTTCTGTCTTCTAAGCTACCGCAAGTGACAATCTTACCAAATGTTTGCCATTAAGTAGTGTGCATTGTCATTTTTCCAGCCTCCACATGCAACCCAATCTCAAAACCAATGCTCTGTATTTTGGTTCTCTGTTATGGCATCACCCTTTTTCTAGATACCTGTATCTGTATCCATTGTCTGTTGTCACAGTGATGCAGCGTAATAGCCCACAAAACCTCAATAGATGCAATATGCTTTTTCTGTTCACATGTGAGGATCAGCTGGGCAAAACCAGCTGACCTTGGCTGGGCTCTCTTATTAGTCTGAGGATCTGCTGGTTATGGACTGGCTGTCCACTGGCCTTGGCTGAGGAAATCAGCTCTGCTCCATGTGTCTCTTGGTCTTCTCCTGAGACCAGCAGTAGTTAGGCCAGGATTGACCTCATGGTCATGACCGAGGTGTAAGCAAGCAAGCCCCAGTGCACAAGTCCATTTCAAGCCATTATTTGTTTCAAGTGACTAAACATACCTTTGGCCAAATCCAATGGCAAGGTTGAGGCTTTTGTCACGGATCATGGGAGAACATGCCTAACGACATACATGGCAGAGGCCGTGCTACAAGGAGGGGTGGGAGGTGGGGAGATGTGGGAACATTTTAGTAATCTACAGCAAGTTAAGACATTGGCATAATCGATGCCCAACTGATTTGCTTCAGAAATTTCCCCCAGCCTAAGTTAGAGAAGCTGAACAATTCATGTATGAAAATGGTTCATTTTGATTTATAAGGATGAAGTTACTATTTATAGCAGCATCTTTAAATTGGTGTAGAAAAGGTGTGTTTTTCAAAAATTTAAATGTGTGCTATTTATGCATGGTCTTCGTGGAATGTTCATTTTCCCTTTTATAAATCTGTGGCACTTGTAAAACTGTAAATTAATAGGATTTTGTTTTTATTCTTTTGGTGATTTGATAGACTACATCAACACTTGTTTGAGTAGCAACCCAAACTCAAGGAAGATCTGTCAGCTTAAATGTATGTTGCTTATTCATCCAACATTCTTTAAACCTCACTATGTGCCAGACACAGTGGGAATCAGGTAGTAGGCAAGAATGAACAGAGTCATTAGGTTTGAAGACCTTAGTGTCCAGTGGGACTATTTGACCAGTATACTTCATTAAAGTAATGTTTACGGTTAAATTAAAAAAAAAAAAAAAAGACAAAGGAATTTATAACCTTTGCTTTCATGCCAAAGAGTGTTGTTAAGCTCTGCAACTTAGCTGTGAGATTTTGTTTTCTGGATTTTCTGGGTCTCACCTCTGCAGATTGCTAAAAAAGTGAAAAAAGACTGTCGCTATAATTTTGGCAGGGATGTAACTGGAAAACCTCGTAAAACATTCTGGAGCAAGGGTTCTGACTCTGAGTCTACAGACGTCTGCCCCTGAGAAATCCATGAGTAGATTTGGGAGGGAGGTCCTTGGATGGGGGAAAAAAAGTCTTCATTTTCACTAGCCTGTATTGAAATTTGACATGTTCTTCAATTATGAAAACAGGCAACCAATCTGATAACAGTGCATGTAAAGTTGTCGCCAGTGAAAATCAAAAATCTCTTCATAATGATTGCTGCAGATAGAGTAAAATATCTTTTACACTCCTCTTTATTTAGAAATGACTGTAGTTACTAGACCTGCCACTAGGTCTGATTCTTGAACGCATTAATGAAACACACACATTGGCATATCACAGTTTTTTTCTTTAATAACTATTTTAATATAATTGGTTTCTTTTATATTCCTATTGGTTTTTCTTTTAGTTTTTTTTTTTTTGGTACACTTAAAATATTATCTAAGAAGGACCTCACTTAGATAAAATATTATCTAAGAAGAACATGGACTTCACTGAACTGCCAAAAAGGGGTAATGGCATAAAAAAGGTTAAGAACAACATTCTAAGGCAGCAAAAGGCCCTTTTTCTGAAAAGGGCCAGATAGTAAATATTTTAGACTTTGTGGGCCATGCAGTATCTGTCACAAATACTCACCTCTACCATTACGGCAGGCAAGTAACCATATGTAAACAAATATGCATGGCCGAGTTTCAGTAAAACTTTATTAATAGAAACAGACTGTGGGTAGGATCTAGCACAGAGGCTGTAGCTTACTGTTCCTTGTTCTAGAGTTTAGTATGCATGATCTTGGTGGTATTCAGTCATACAAAACATTTTTTTAGGTTTATGTTTAGGCCTCTCAGTGTTCTAGAAGCTTGTTCAATTGCCCCCTGCCATCTTTGTTTGCATTCTTTAAGCAGCTCATGGTGAAGTAGCAGATCCTATGTCAAAAAGCTGGAACACCATCCCAGTCTTGTGGGTTTATGTCCTAAGAAAGCAAACATCTGTTATATGTACAGATAATTACCTAGCATCTAAAGATACCAGATTTGGAGTCAGCCTGGATTGGAATCCAAGCCCTGCTTTGCACTACTGGGCGGCCAAGAACAAGTTATATAGTCTCTCTGGGTCTCAGCCTTCTCTGTGTAACTGTGTTGAAAAACAATATTAATAATAGTACCTACCACAGGGCCATCTTCCCAGCATCAAGCGAGACCATGCTTGTGGAGTGCTCAGCATAGCGCCTGCCATCCCGGAAGCCATTGAAGAATATTAGCTGCTATTTTGCTTACTTAAACAATATTGAAATGAGGGGTCGCCAATTTGCTTGAATTGTCATTGCCTCAGATAATTTGGACTTGGCATTCACTGAGGAAGTAAATTTGGAATATGATATCCATTCAGATGTTTGCAGTTTCACTTGCCTTGCTCATCTTTCAGCGAATATGAATTTTTTTAAAAAAATCAAGCAGCTGGATTTTGTAACTTCACAAATAAAGAACGCAGCTGGCAATATGGGATAAATAAATTTTGTGCAATAAACACATCTTTATTAATAAAGATCTGCATGAAATAGAAGCTGGGTGTTTCAATCATTGTAAAACCATACTCCAATGAGTGCAGCACGGAGCTGACCCATTCGAAAATGCATTGTTGAATCTGTTACAACATGTAACTCAATCAAAATCAGCGGGTTGTGCCAAAGTCTTCAACTGTGAACCATTAACTAGCAGAGTGGGCACATTAACAGTATGAAAGATAGTTTGAGTGTTTTAAAGAATATAACAAGTATACTTGTAAATCCTGTTTTATCTGGGACAATTAAATTGCTCTTTTCGATCTCCCATTTTTCTTCTGGGTTTGATGCCGGTGGTGGTGGTTTGGGTCTGGGGAAAGAAAAAGAAACCCTGCCCCTGTTCCCCCACTCCCAGGGGCTGCTAGAAGCTGCAGTTAGAAGGTCTGCACCCACCCACCTTGTATAAGCGATTTTCTGGTGTGTGCTTCGGGGGGATCCGCTGTGGTTGTTGCCTGCCTGTTCTTATCGAAACTCACCTTGTGTTGACAGGGGACGCCCCCTTCCAGTGCTGGCTCTGTAGCGCCAAGTTCAAAATCAGCTCGGACTTGAAAAGGCACATGCGGGTGCACTCAGGGGAGAAGCCTTTCAAGTGCGAGTTCTGCAATGTCCGCTGCACCATGAAGGGGAACCTCAAGTCGCACATCCGCATCAAGCACAGCGGGAATAACTTCAAGTGTCCGCACTGCGACTTCCTGGGTGACAGCAAAGCCACCCTCCGGAAGCACAGCCGCGTGCACCAGTCGGAGCATCCTGAGAAGTGCTCGGAATGCAGCTACTCCTGCTCCAGCAAGGCCGCCCTGCGCATCCACGAGCGCATCCACTGCACCGACCGCCCTTTCAAATGCAACTACTGCAGCTTCGACACCAAACAGCCTAGCAACCTGAGCAAGCACATGAAGAAGTTCCATGCGGACATGGTTAAGACTGAGGCTCTGGAGAGGAAGGACACGGGCAGGCAGAGCAGCCGGCAGGTGGCCAAGCTGGATGCCAAGAAGACTTTCCACTGCGATATATGCGATGCCTCCTTCATGCGGGAGGACTCGCTCCGCAGCCACAAGAGACAGCACAGTGAGTACAATGAGAGTAAGAACTCGGACGTGACCGTCCTCCAGTTTCAGATCGACCCCACCAAGCAGCCCGCCACGCCCCTCACTGTGGGACACCTCCAGGTACCCCTCCAGCCCAGCCAAGTGCCCCAGTTCAGCGAGGGAAGAGTCAAAATCATCGTCGGGCATCAGGTGCCACAGGCGAACACCATCGTCCAGGCTGCCGCCGCTGCAGTGAACATCGTCCCGCCTGCCTTGGTGGCCCAGAACCCAGAGGAACTCCCAGGGAACAGCCGGCTGCAGATCCTGCGCCAGGTCAGTCTGATCGCCCCCCCTCAGTCCTCGCGGTGTCCGAGCGAGGCGGGCGCAATGACCCAGCCGGCTGTCCTGCTGACCACTCACGACCAGACGGACGGAGCCACTCTGCACCAGACTCTCATCCCCACGGCCCCAGGTGGCCCCCAGGAAGGCTCTGGCAATCAGACTTTCATTACCAGTTCGGGTATTACTTGCACTGACTTTGAAGGCCTAAACGCCTTGATTCAGGAGGGGACAGCAGAAGTGACAGTGGTGAGCGATGGAGGCCAGAACATCGCAGTGGCCACCACTGCGCCGCCGGTCTTCTCCTCCTCTTCCCAGCAAGAACTGCCCAAGCAGACCTACTCCATCATTCAAGGGGCAGCCCATCCAGCTTTGCTCTGTCCGGCTGACTCCATACCAGATTAGTGCTTACAAAACAAAAGGAGTAGGGGAAAGGAATTGAGAAAAAGAAATCCTAAGTAGAATTCTCTAAAAGGTTTGCTCTTCATGTTTTCTTTGTTTTGTTTTGTTTTTGAGACGGAGTCTCGCTCTGTTTCCCAGGCTGGAGTGCAGTGGCGCAATCTTGGCTCACTGCAACGTCAGCCTCCCAGGTTCAAGCGATTCTCGTGCCTCAGCCTCCTGAGTAGCTGGGACCACAGGTGTACGACACCATGACTGGCTAATTTTTGTATATTTGATAGAGACGGAGTTTCATCATGTTGAACTCCTGACCTCAAGTGATCTGCCCACCTCCCCCTCCCAAAAGTGCTGGGATTACAGGTGTGAGCCACCATGCCTGGCCGTGGTTTGCTCTTAATATTTTTAAGGATGGCTGTGAATCCCCCTGGCCCCATAATAAATTGTAATTTTATACTGCTTACTATAATTTTTTTAACACTGTAACAACTTTGAGACCACCTCTGAATCGTCATATCATACTGTTATAGAATCTTAAATGTTACCAAGGTGATTCCAATGAGGGGTTGGAATTAAATGCATTAAGTAGTGAATATATGTGTTTGTTTCCAACTTGATTTTCCAACTCTGATAAAGGTTTTTGTCCATCTTATTAAATGTGTGTAGTAAATGGTACTTCCCAGCCTCTCTTTTGCCCCATTCTGGAATACTCCCCAGAGTTTGGGGGTATTCATGTTTTATACATGTAAGTCTGTTGGCATGAAGGACCATTTTCTACATAATGTGACATGGATACTTGACCCCCCCAAAAAAAAAATGTTTAGTGCTAATGAGCAGCAAATGAATGGTTCCCTAATAAATTGATATCTGATTAAAATATACTGAATGTTAATGATTCTTTAGAGCCAAGGTCAGATTTGGGAATGATGGGGTGTGAGTCATTAGTCAAAAACAACCTGAAGCAGCAAAGGTTTTTAATCCTCTCATAAACGTCACACAGTCAGTCATCTTACCTCCTCCACAGTCACATTAAATAGATGTAGTACCTAACGTGATAAAGTGATCCATCCCACTGTCGTTTTCATTTTGAAACTGACAATCCTGGCATTTCTGTTTAGATGCAAAAATGATCAAAGTTCCTACTAACAAGACAGAATTTTCTAGAATGCCATTTTTGAACTATTAATATCTGTGCAGAATCCAGATGAGTGGACTGAGAGAGTACCTAGATTTTTTCCAGAGCACAGGTTGTGTTGAGAAGAGGAAAATTCAAATTGTGCGGTTTTCCGTTGAGATGTTGCTTGATCAGTAGGTGGTGCCAGAGAGCAAGCTAGAATCACCCATATTTGTACCTTAAGACATTCTCCAGTGTTGTAATACCACTCATTTCTGCTGTCATCAAGGATTGATGAGAAGAGGAGGTTACTCTTGCGACGGAAGCATATTTAGAATATTATGAGAATACTTAGATACATTTTTACCACTTTTATTCTTGTTTCTTTGATCCGTAATATTTGAACACAATTTTGATGACTTGCTGTATTATATTTGCCATAATTTCTTTACTTTCCTATCATCAATGATAATAGTGAGTTATTAACTATGGTTTTTGGTAAGAAACTGAAAAGGCTTGCTGTATACAATGTTAGTGATTTAAATAATTTTATCACTTTAAACTCATTGCTTACAACCCTTTAGAAAACTGTTCTGCTTTTGAATTTCAGCTGGGAAACTTCCATTGTCCTGGTCCTAGTTTCTACATCTTTCTTTTTTCCCATTTTTTTCAACTGTAAAGGATTTTTTCCTGATTATAATGTGTATTCAAGATAGAAAATATGAAAAACAGAATATTACTAGGAAAAAAATAGAAGTTACTAATAATCTTACTGTCCAGATACAAACTATACAGACTGTAACCATTTTGATGGACTTCCTATCAATCTTTTTTTTTTTTTTTTTGAGACAGAGTCTCGCACTGTCACCCAGTCTGGAGTGCGGTGGCGCGATCTGGGCTCACTACAAGCTCCACCTCCCGGCTTCAGGCGATTCTCCTCCCTCAGCCTCCCGAGTAGCTGGGACTATAGGTGCCCACCACCATGCCCGGCTAATTTTTTTGTATTTTTAGTAGAGACAGGGTTTCACCGTAGCCAGGATGGTCTCAATCTCCTGACCTCATGATCTGCCCACATCGGCCTCCCAAAGTGCTGGGATTACAGGTGTGAGCCACCGTGCCCAGCCCCTATCACTCTTTTTTTGTGCTTATGTATATATGTTTTCTACTCCAGTTATAAAGTTGTAGTTTAATTAAGCACAATATTTTTATATTCTATATTTCTTTTTGCATCCTTAGATCTCTACCTACCAGCTGCCTTCCATATATATACATACACATACATACATACACATGCATGGACATGTACACACATGCATATTTGATTTGTTGGTTGTTTTGTCTTTTTACAAACTACAACAGTAAAACTTATTCTTTGGAATACATTACACACAGAATTGTGCAAACACCAAGCCAACAACTTCCAGCCCCTCCATATTCTCACTCCATCCAAGGTAAGTAATGTTAGGTGCTCTGTATTCTTACCAATATATGTAGGCTCAAAAGATAACATAGAAAAGGTTTTCCTAGTTCTACAGTAATTATATCATACTCTGCACATTTCTCTGCAACTTGCTTTGATTATTCCATCTATTGACAGTCCTGTGGGTCAACACAACTAGACCTAGTTGTTTTAAACAAATGTTTTAGACATGCCAGGCTTTAGTCCGTCATCTTGCTATTATGATTATTAAGGTTGTTTGAGGAATAGTTTTGCCATTACAAACTGCCCCAGTAAGCTTTCATATTCTGCTCTTTTTTTTTTCTGTAAGTAGATTCAAAAGAGTAAGTTTCATAGAGCTTGCATAGTTTGTACTTACATAAATATGGATTAATTTTCACAAGGATAGTCTCATCCATGATGTGGGCCTAACTATCTTTGGAAGTTTTCTCAATCTGCCGTGTGAAAATGGTTATCTGGCCTTTATGCACTCCCCTAGCTGGTGTCGTGGTCTGCGTTTTCCGAGAATCTCTGCATAGGCTGGTTGACCATGTGTGCTTCTCTCTTCTATGAACTTACAACTCTTACTCCCTCCTTTTTCTCCTTGGTTGTTAGGAAGTTGGGAACACTAACTTGACGTCAGTCACACATTGCTGCGTTTCTTCCCCTCCTGTCATTGTGTTTTGACTTTACTTGTGGGGCTGTCACCATATAAAAATGACTGTCTTTTTCTGTGGTTAGATGCTTCTGTAGCTTCATTTGTGGCACCTGTATTTTCTAAGAACATCCATCCTTCCCCTGAGATTAAATTGGTTCTCCCTTTAGTGTTTTTCCTGTTTGCTTGTTTGTTTTTCGTTGGCTCCTTGCTGCAGCCAGAATTTTTTTTCTTTCTTTCTTTTTTTTCTTGTTTTGAGATGGAGTCTGGCTCTGTCGCCCAGCCTGGAGTACAGTGGCATGATCTCAGCTCACTGCCCACTCTGCCTCCCAGGCTCAGGCAATTCTCCTGCCTCAGCCTCCCAAGTAGCTGGGATCACAGGTGTGTGCCACCATGCCTGGCTAATTTTTATATTTTTAGTAGAGATGAGATTTTACCATGTTGGCCATGCTGGTCTCAAACTCCTGGCCTCCAGTGATCTGCCCACCTCAGCCTCCCAGAGTGCTGGGATTACAGCTCATGCCCAGAACTCATATTTATATGTTATGATGAACAGGTTTGACTGTCTGCTTATGCCAGAACTATTTGTTAAATATGATTTTCCTGAAAACTGAAATCCTAATTTAACTCATGTAGATAAAGTTCACAAATATACTTCTAGAACTTCTTTATTCTGGAAGATTAGAGATCTGAGATTCCAGAAGAAGATCTGGCTTGCTAACGTCACTTGTTTGATCATATTAGCATTAAGGTAAGCTTAATCTTTTAGACTTACAACGCTTCCCCCAGCTATTATTTTCCAAAATTTTCTTAGCAATTCTTAGATATTTATTCTTCCAAAGGAACTGTTATTTTATCCAGTACCTAAGCCACCCTCACCAAAAAAGAAAACCTTTTGGAAATTTTTATTGAAATTGCATCAGTATTTTATATGAACTTATCAAAAGAATGACTATGAAAATATTAAGTCTTCTACCCAAAAACCTTTATTTAACTCCTATTGTAAACATTATTCAGTCAAATTATGTAGTCTGTTTTTATTATATAAGGTCTGTGTTTCTTTTTTTTGAGATGGAGTCTCGCTGTGTCACCCAGGCTGGAGGTGCAGTGGTGCAGTTTTGGCTCCCTGGGTTCAAGCGATTCTCCCACTTCAGCCTCTTGAGTAGCTGGGATTATAGGCGCCTGCCACCATTCCTGGCTAATTTTTTTGTGTGTATTTTTACTAGAGATGGGGTTTCGCCATGTTGGCCAGTCTGGTCTTGCACTCCCAGCCTCAAGTGATCAGCCTGCCTCGGCCTCCCAAAGTGCTGGGATTACAGGAGTGAGCCACTGTGCCCGGCCCTGTGTTTTTTTATTATTCCATAATTTTATCATAATTGTGAATAGGAATTTTTGCATTTGTTGCAAACATCAAGAAAAGCCAAAATAGAGTTGATTTGTCTATATTAAAGAAAAATTCTCAGTAATGAATTGTATTTATTAGAAATCCTTGGTCTCTGATAAATATGATTTATAATTATCTGATATAGTCTTTTATTTTCATATTGTTTTATCCCTTCCCTTAGAATATTTTTACTACTTATTTTGTTTTCTTGTCCTGTTGCTTTAGCCAGAACCTCCAAACAATGCTGATACAGCTGTCATCCTTGCTGTGTTCCTAATTCTAACTTTAGAATTTTCCAATGTAATATACACCACTGCTTTGGATAATGGTTTTTATATACTTAGGTCATTTTCGTCTGCTCCAGTTTTCACTTAGAGTGAAATCGCTTGAACTCAAGAGGTGGAGGCGGCAATGAGCCAAAATTGCGCCGCTGTACTCCAGCCTGGGCGACAGAGCGCAACTCCATCTCAAAAAAAAAAAAAAAAGAAAAGAAACACAGACCTTATATAATAAAAATAGACTAAATAATTTGACCAAATAATGTTTACAATGGAATTGAATAAAGGTTTTTGAGTAGAAGATTTAATATTTTCATAGTAATTCTTTTGATAAATTCACATAAAATACTGATGCAATTTCACTTATCAGGGTAGCTTGCTGAATTTTATCAAATATCTTCTTAAAATCGTTAGCCGCAAGTATTTAGGTTTTGCACTTAAATATGTTGACACAGTGAATTCGTATAGCATATACCCTGGTATGTTAAGTCACCTTGCATTCCTGGAACAAATCCTCTTGGTCATGTTGAATTATTCTTCCAAAACACTGCTGGATTTTGTTTTCTAATATCTTACCTGGAAATTTTACAACTCTAGCCATTTGCTGCGTAATGGCATTTTGGTCAACAACAGACTGCATATTACAATGGTGATCTCATAATAATAATGGAGCTGAAACATTTCTATTGCCTACTGATATCTTGATGATCCTGACCCTGCATAGGCTGAGGCTAATGTGCATGTTTGTGTCTTAGTTTTTTTTTGTTTTGTTTTTTAAGTTGAAAAAGTAAAAGGAAAAAAAAATAGAAAAGGCTTATAGAACCAGGATATAAAGAAAGAATATTTTTGTACGGTTGTACAATGTTTTCAGCTGAGTGTTATTACAAAAGACTTTGATAAGAGTCAAAATCTTTATAATTAATACATGTATAAAGTTAAAAAGTTACAATAAGCTATACTTAATTTACTACTGAAGAAAGAATTTTTAAATAAATTTAGAGTGGTCTAAGTGTACAGTGTTTATAAGGTCTGCAGTAGTACATAGTCATGACCTAAGCCTTCACGTTCACTCACCGCTCACCCACTGACTCACCCAGAGCAACTTCCAATCCTGCAAGCTCCATTCATGATAAGTGTCCTAAACAGGTGTACCATATTTTTATCTTTTATACCATATTTTTACTGTACTTTTGTTTTGTTTTGTTTTTGAGATAGGGTCTTACTCTGTCACGCAGGCTGGAGTGCAGTGGCACAATCACCGCTCACCTCACTGCAGTCTTGACCTCGCCAGGCTCAGGTGATCCTCCCACCTCAGCCTCCCAAGTAGCTGGGACCACAGGCATGTACCACGACGTATTTTTTTGTAGAGATGGGTGTTGGCATGCTGCCCAGGCTGGTCTTGAACTCCTGGGCTCAAGTGATCTACCCACCTCAGCCTCCAAAAGTGCTGGGATTATAGGCATGAGCCACCACGCCTGGGCTGCAGTACCTTTCCTATGTTTAGTTATATTTAGATAGACAAGTACTTACCATTGTGTTACCATTACCTACAGTACTCAGCACATTCACGTGCTGTATGGATTTCTAGCCTAGGAACCATAGGCTACACGCCGTATTTCTCAGAATGGATCCCTGTTGATAAGTGGCAACGACTGTATACACATACATGCAGCTGGTCTCTAGTTTTCTAGTTTTCTTTTTTAGTGCTATCTCTGATTTTTGCTTGTTTCTTACACAACTCTAAAAATAAATTGGAGCTTGTGCAACTCTAAAAATACACTGGAGCTCTTCTCTTCTTTTTTGGTGACCTGCAATAGTTTGACTATCTCAGAAATTATCTGTTCTGTTATCTTGGCTGATAATCTTTTTCACTGTAACATTCTTAACAAACTTCCCAATTATTTTCTGTAATTACTGATCTGTTCAGGTTGTATATCTTATCTGGATCAGTTTTAGTAGTTTATATTTAGCAAAAGAAAAAAAAATCATTTGCTCTAAATTTTCAATTATGTGGCCCTATGATTCCATTTAAATTTCTTTTTAAAATATTTTAATAACTTTGGCATTTGGGGGTCCATCACCTTTCTTGTTACTACTGGTTTTGGGGTTTCCTTTTTTATTGTTGTATTTTTAGTCTTCTACTTAGCATGCTAAGGGTTTACTTATTTAGTCATTTGTATTAAAGTAAAAGTAGCACTTTTGCTTTTATTTATTTCTCTACCCCTCCCCCATTTCGTTCATTTCAGCTTTTAGCTTTTTTTTTTTTT
>NW_012116477.1:507900-508478 GCF_000951035.1 Colobus angolensis palliatus
CTCAGCTTTTATTTTAATAATTCTTTCCCCTGCTTTGCTTTCATTTTATTTTGTTATTCTAATTTCATATATTAAGTTCACTTATTCAGTCTTTAGTAATAACAATATTTAAAGCTATATATTTTCCATTATGCATTCACCTGTGTTAAAAGATAATTTTTTGAGTTAAAATCATGACTGTCATACAAACATAAGATTAGCGTATGTCAAGTATTTAATTCATTAATTAGACGAGGAATCAGTAAGATACAACAGGCTCAAAGGAGAATCAACAAATGCATGATTACATAGGCAATCAGGAATGCTGAAATAAATTCACCAACAGATGCAAAACTGGTCAGTATCTCCAGAGTAGTGGATGAGTCATTTGCAATACTATCTGTTTCTGTAACCCACAAAGTTGTAAAATGGCCAGGCACGGTGGTTCACGCCTATAATCTCAGCACTTTGGGAGGCCAAGGCAAAAGGATCACATGAGTCCAAGCATTCCAGACCAGCCTGAGCAACATGGGGGAGACCCTGTCTCTACAAATACTATCAATAAAAAAAAAAAAAAAAAAGAAAAGAAACACAGACCT
>NW_012116477.1:509982-510237 GCF_000951035.1 Colobus angolensis palliatus
CAATAGCATTGTGACTTTTAAAAGTACATACTTAAATTTTAAAATACTATGTTGCTAAAAATTGCTGACAATCATATGAGCCTTTGGCAAGTTGCAGTCATTTTGCTGCTAAAGGATCTTCCTCAATGCCAATGGCTGCTGACTGATCAGGGTTGTGGTTGCTGAAGGTTGGGGTAACTGTAGTAATTTATTAAAATAAGACAACAACAAAATTTGCCTTTCAGTGGACTCTTCCTCTTTTTTGCCTTTTTTTTT
>NW_012116477.1:510712-517671 GCF_000951035.1 Colobus angolensis palliatus
CTCCACCTCCTGGGTTCAAGCGATTCTCCTGCCTCAGCCTCCTGAGTAGCTGGGACTACAGGCGTGCCCCACCATGCCCAGCTAATTTTTGTATGTTTAGTAGAGACAGGGTTTCAACATGTTGGTCAGGCTGGTCTCAAACTCCTAACCTTGTGATCAGCCCGCCTTGGCCTCCCAAAATGCTGGGATTACAGGCGTGAGCCACCTCACCTGGCCTCTTTTTTGCCTTTTTTGGTATAAATTTAAGGGGTACAAGTGTGTGCAGTTTTGTTACATGGATATATTGCATAGAGGTGAAATCTGGGCTTTTAATGTAACCATCACCCAAATAATGTACATTTTACCCATTAAGCAGTTTGTGTGTGTGTGTGTGTGTGTGTGATGGAGTTTCACTCTGTCACCTAGGCTGGAGTACTGTGGCGCAATCTCAGCTCACTGCAACCTCCACTGCCTGAGTTCAAGCAATTCTCCTGCTTCAGTCTCCCACGTAGCTGGGATTATAGGCACGTGCCATCACGCCCAGCTAATTTTTGTATTTTTAATAGAGATGGGGTTTCACCATGCTGGCCAGACTGGTCTCGAACTCCTGACCTCAGGTCATCTGCCCATCTTGGCCTCCCAAAGTGCTGGGATTACAGGCATGAGCCACCACGCCAGGCCCATTAAGCAATTTCTTATCCCTTACCTCCCTCCCATCCTTCTGAGTCTGTAATGTCTATTATTCCACACTGTATGCCCATGTATAAATATTATTGAGCTTCCACTTATAAGTGAGACCATGCAGTGTTTGACTCTCTGTTTCTGAGTTATTTCATGTAAAATAACAGCCTCCAGTTTCATCTCTGTTGCTGCAAAAGATGTAATTAAATCTTTTCATGAAAGATTTCTCTGCAACATCCAATGCTGTTGGATATCACTCTACTCATAGTAAGACTGCTTTCAAAATTGGACTCAATCCTCTCAAACCCTGGCACTGCTTAATCAACTAAGGCTATGTAGTATTTTAAGTTGTTTGTTGTCATTTTCACAATGTTCAGAACATCTTTACCAGGAGTAGATGCCATCTCCAAGGAACCACTTCCTTTGCTCAGTCATAAGAAGCAACTCCTCATCCATTCAAGTTCTCTCATAAGATTACAGCAATTCAGCCACATCTTCACGTTCCACTTCTAATTCTAGTTCTCTTGCTATCTCCACCATCTCTGCAGCTACTTCCTCCACTGAGGTCTTGAACTCCGTCAAGTTCATTTATGACAGTTAGAATCAAGTTCTTGCCGGGCACAGTGGCTCAAGCCTGTAATCCCAGCACTTTGGGAGGCCGAGATGGGCGGATCACGAGGTCAGGAGATCAAGACCATCCTGTCCAAAAAAAAAAAAAAAATCAAGTTCTTACAAACTCCTGCTAAGGTCGATATTTTGACCCAAGAATCACGAATGATCTTCATGGCATTTAGAATGGTGAATCCTTCATCTTGATGTTCTGGTGAAAAAAAAAAAAAAAAATGAATAGTGAATCCTTTTTAGGTTTCCAATTTACTTTGCCCAGATGCATCAGAGGAATCACTATCATAGCTATAGTCTTAAAAAATGTGTTTCTTCAATAATAAGACTTCAAGGTCAAAATTACCCCCTCATCCATGGGCTACAGGATGGAGGTTATGTTAGCAGGCATGAAAACAACATTTGTCTCCTTGTACATCTCCATCAGAGCTCTTGGGTGACCAGGTGCATTGTCAATAAGCAGTAATATTGTGGAAGGAACCTATTTTCTGAGCAGTAGGTCTCAACATGGGGCTTAAAATATTCAGTAGACCATGCTGTAAACAGAGGTGCTGTCATCCAGCCTTCATGGTTCCATTTCTAGAGCCTAGACAGTACATTTAGCATCATTCTTAAGGGCCTTAGGATTTTTGGAATGGTAAATGAGCACTGGCTTCTACTTCAAGTTACCAGCTACATTAGCCCCTAACAAGAAAGTCAGCCTATCCTTTGAAGCTTTGAAGCTAGACATTGACTTCTCCTCTCTAGCTATGAACATCCTAGATGGCATCTTCTTCCAGTAGGAGACAGTTTTATCTACATTGAAAAATCTATGTAGTGTAGCTTCCTTCGTCAGTGATCTTAGCTAGATCTTCTGGGTAACTTGCTGCAGCTTCTCTGCATCAGCACCTGCTGCTTCACTTTGCACTTTTATGATCTGGAGATGACTTCTTTCTTTAAACCTCCTGAACCAACTTCTGCCAGCTTCCAATTTTCTTCTACAGCTTCCTCAGCTTTCTCAGTCTCCATAGAATTTAAGGCGTCAGGTCCTTGCTCTGGATTAGGCTTTGGCTGAAGACAGTGTCGTGGCTGGTCTGATCTTCTATTCAGACCACTCAAACGTTCTTCACATCAACAATAGGGTGTTTCACTTTCTTATCATTCATATGTTCACTGGAGTAGCACTTTCAATTTCTTTGCAGAACTTTTCCTTTGCATTCACCAGTTGGCTAACTGGTGCAAAAGGCCCAGCTTTCAGTCTGTCTTGGCTTTCAATATGCCTTCCTCACCAAGCTTAACCTTGTCTAGCTTTTGATTTAAAGTGAGAGACGTGGGACTTTCTTTCACTTGAACACTTAGAGGCCATTGTAGGGTTATTAATTGGCCTAATTTCAACATTGTTGGGTCTCAGGGAATAGGGAAGCTCAAGCAGAGGGAGAGAGATGGGAACAGCTGTTCTGTGGAGCAGTCAGAACACACAGTACATTTATCAATTAACTTTGCCATCTTATATGGACATGGTTCATGGCACCCCGAAGCAATTACAAGAGTAATATCAAAGATTACCAATCACAGATCACCATAACAGATATAATAATGATAAAAAGCTTTAAATGTGAGAATTACCAGAATATGACACAGAGAACTAAAGTGAGCACCCGCTGTTGGAAAAATGGTGCCCATAAGACTTGTTCGACGCGGGCTTGCCACAAACTTCAATGTGTGGAAAAAAAACAAAACAAAAAAAAACTGGGCATCTGCAAAGCAGAATAAAGCTAAGGACAATCAAACAAGGTGTGCCTGGATTACAATATGTGAAACTATATTTTGGCTTTTGGTTTCTGATGTTACTGGGTTTTGGCCTGAAAATGTGACCTGTAAAATAAATATTTCTCTCCCTCATTATGCCATTTTCTTTGTTTTGTTTTTGTTTTTGTTTTGACTTTTATTTTAGGTTTAGGGGGTACGTGTGCAGGTTTTTTACCTGGGTAAATTGCATGTCACTGGGGTTTTGTGTATAAATGGTTTGGTCACCCAGGTAGTGAGCATAGTATCCAATAAGTAGTTCTTCAACCCTCACCTTCCTCCCTCCCTCCACCTTCAAGTAGGCCCCAGTGTCTGTTGTTCCTATCTTTGTGTCCACAGGTACTCAATGTTTAGCTTCCACTTATAAGTGAGAACATGTGGTGTTTGGTTTTCTGTTCCTGCATTAATTCACTTAGGATAATGACCTCCAGCTGCATCTATGTTGCTGCAAAGTTCATGATTTCATGCTATTATGACTGTGACGTATTCCATGGTGTACGAACCACATTTCCTTGATCCAGTCCACCACTGACGGTCATCTAGGTTGGTTCCATGTTGCTATTGTGAATAGTGCTGTGATGAACATATGTGTGCATGTGGCTTTGGTAGAATGATCTGTATTAATGGGATTGCTGAGTCAAGTGGTAGTTCTAAGTTCTTTGAGAAATCTCCCAACTGCTTTCCACACTGGCAGAACTAAGTTACATTCCCACAAGCAGTGTACAGATGTTTCCTTTTCTCCTCAACCTCCTGAATATCTTTAGTTTTCTGCCTTTTTCATGATAGCCATGGTGACTAGTGTGAGATGGTATCTCACAGTGCTTTTGATTTATATCTCTCTCATGATTAGGATGTTGAACATTTTTTCATATGTTTGTTGGCTGCTTGTATGTCTTCTTATAATTTAATAGTTTTCTGTATGGCTATTTACATGACCAATTTTTGTACGTATTTGGTGACTATTAGAGAAGAATGTGTAGTCTCTGTAAAGTTTAAATTTTTATGAATTCAGTTCTTCTAATCCTTTCTTAGTTTGTGTCTATTTGGTAAACTCTGAAAGAAATATTTTAAAATCTCTCATGAGGATTGCATTTTTAAAACCAAGCTTTCCTTATATTACCAGGGTGCTTTTTTTTTATTATATTTTGCCATATGTTATTTGATGTATACAAAGTTTATAGCTATTCTATGCTCTTTGTCATTTTTTTCTTTTGTTCTTATGTACCTGTTCCTTCTATTTAATAATAGCTTTTGGCCTTAAATCATGCTTTGTCTCATAATAACATTCTAAGTCTTATTTTGTATTTTATTTCATTTGCCTGGTTCATGTCTGCCCATTCTGTTATTCAGTATCTTTCTTTATCAGCCTCTCCTTGTCTTTGATAGTAGAATTCAAATCATTTGTATTTATTACAGTAATATATACGTGCTATTATTCACTTCCATCTTATTTAGTATTTGCTATTTATTAAAGTTTGCAGTTTTCTCCTTTTTCCTTTTTATTTCTTTTCTCTAGAAAGGTATATATCCATCTCCATTCTGCTGACAGTTACATTCCAATTTTTTGTGTGTTGTTTTTTTTTGAGATAGGGTCTCTGTCTCCCAGGCTGGAGTGCAGTGGAGTGATCTTGGCTCACTGCAGCCTTGACCTCCCTAGCTCAAGTGATCCTCCCACCTCAGCCCCCCAAGTAGTTGGGACTCCAGGTGTGTGCCTCCATGCCTGGCTAATTTTTGTTTGTTTGGTTGTTTTTTTTTTGTAAAGATGGGGTTTTTCCATGTTTCCCAGGCTGGTCTTGAACTCCTGGGCTCAAGCAATCTGCCCACCTTTGCCTCCCAGAGTGCTGGAATTACAGGTATGAGCCAGTGCACCTGGCCTACTTTTCAATATCTAACAATGATTGTGATTGGCAAATATATATTTGCCTACTGCTGTGTAAAAAGTAAACATTAACCATGCCTCAATCTTCCATTAAGAAATTCTTCCCTGATGAGAGGAAGCTTTTGGACTTCATCTTCTACAGCCCCCATCCTCAAATTCTGAGTTTTGCTGAAATGACTTGTAAGTTTATTTCTAGACTTTTGTTAAGTTTTGCCCTATGGGGCAAACTTGCATTCAAATTCTCAGTCAGTTTACCATCTCCATTTAGATTTAACCAAAAATTACTGCATTCATCGTTCACCAAAGTTTCTTATACCCCTCAACTTCGCTATGTTGTGCCTTTACTCTGATTTCATTTTCATTTGGTTAGAGTACTTCCTGGAGTATGTTCCTCAGAAGGGCACATAGGTGGGACTTCTTTTGTCCTGGCAGATGAATTATACCCTTGGACATAAGATTCTTTTCTCTTCAGTAGTCATTAAACTCTGTTCTGCTGGAGATGAAAAGTTGAATCCCAATCTGATCCATTTCTTAGATGTCTTAGGTCCTGTAGCCCAGCAAAGTTGAGATAAAATGATGGTGTTACCGGGAAAAAAAGCGAGGCAGTGGCTCATCCTAGCCAGCAGGTTGAGAGAACCAGTCTCTGAAACTTCTTGGATAGAGAGCGGGGCTTGAAAGTAGGAAATATTATTAATCTTAAAAATTGTTTATTTCATCATACTTCTCAGCAACAAAATTATGCCTATATAAATTGAAATTCACATCTTTTATTTTCTATGATCACAGGGTTCCAAGCTTTAGACATTTCTTCAATATCAGATTACCATTAGGGCCAGGCACAGTGGCTCACGCCTATAATCCCAGCACTTTGGGAGGCCAAGGTGGGTGGATGACCTGAGGTCGGGAGTTTGAGACCAGCCTGGGCAACATGGCAAAACCCCATCTCTGCTAAAAATACAAAAGTTAGCTGGGCATGGTGGTGCATGCCTGTAGTCCCGGCTACTCAGGAGGCTGAGGCGGGAGAATTACTTGCTCGGGAGGCAGAGGTTGCAGTGAGCTGAGATCCGGCCACTGCACTCCAGCCTGGGCTACAGAATGAGACTCCGTCTCAAAAAACAAGATAATTAGGAACTTTTGACCAAAGCAACATACGCATATTATATAATTTGAAAAATAGCTATTAAATATAAGCAATGTACTGGTGTTTTTTTATTTTAATGAGGTCGATAGGCCTGGTTTTTAGTCAGCTTATATATTCTTTATGAATCATAATTACTTTTTTAAAAAACTGTTTTTCAGCAGTTGCTAGAATGAGATACAGTTTATTTTCAGTTATGTGTCAAATTCTCTTTTATTTATGTAAACTCTGAGTTTTATTCACATAAATAAGAATATAGAAATACAAATTGTATTATTATAGCAATATTTCTCGATTATTTTAATTTCTTCTGAATTCTATGCCAGAAAATCACATATTGATCAGTTATCATTAATTGGGTCAATTTTGTTAAAAACAAAGAACTGAAAACAATCTGGGTTTCTTTTCCAATTATGGAATCACTTGCCTTCTCAACATTGACTCTGTGATATCTCAGATTTCATGGCTGCAGGCACTGGTTCAGTATGGTTTATTAATAATGGGCCACTTTCTCTGTGTGTTCTTAGGTGATCAGTTTTAGGAAAAGGTATGCCTAGAAGTTAAGGATCTGAGAATTGATGTCCTTAATCATGCCTGTTTTTGTTTGTTTTTGAGAGAGAGAGTCTCCCTCCGTCGTCCAGGCTGGAGTGCAGTGGCGTGATTTCAGCTTACTACAACCGCCACCTCCCTGGTTCAAGCAATTCTCCTGCCTCAGTCTCCTGAGTAGTTGGGATTACAGGCACCCACCACCACGTCTGGCTAATTTCTGTATTTTTAGTCGAGGCGGGGTTTCACCATGTTGGCCAGGCTGGTCTGGAACTCCTGACCTCAAATGATCCACCCACCTCAACCTCCCAAAGTGCTGGGATTACAGGC